>NC_142929.1:100594950-100657450 GCF_046866305.1 Octopus bimaculoides
TCTTTCTGTCTCTCTCTTTCTCTCTTTCTCTCTCTGTGAAAGTATCTGTCACTACAGTATCGAAATGTGATTGTTTCAGTTAGTGGAATAGTTTCATTTTTAAAGTGAAAGTATTTGACATGAGTGTTTTTGTTTCACTTTTGACACTTAATACTTAAATAGTGGAGGAGATATTATGTTGCCGTGTGCTCGAACTCTGCAAGAAGTTAATAATTTTTTTTGACTAAAACACAACTGGAACCCTAAGTAAGGCATGTGTAAAATTTGAATGAAATTGGTTGCATAGTTCTCGAGTTTTAGGGATTCACACACACAAACAGACAGACAGACAGACAGACAGACAGACAGACCGACAGACAGACATACAGACAGACATACAGACAGACAGACAGACAGACAGACAGACAGACAGACAGACACACATTCTCATTTATATATATATATATATATATATATATATATATATATATATATATATATATATATATATATATATATATATATATACACTCCCATATATATATATATATATGGGAGTGTATATATTATATATACACATACACATATATGTATATATATGTGTATGTGCATATATATGTGTGTGTCTGTGTATATGTGTATATATGTATGTATATATATATATATATACATATATATATATATATATATATATATATATATATATATATATATATATATATATATACATATATACATACATATATCGTTCATCGTTTAACGTCCACTTTCCATGCTAGCATGGGTTGGACGATTTGACTGAGGACTGGTGAAACCGGATGGCAACACCAGGCTCCAGTCTGATTTGGCAGAGTTTCTACAGCTGGATGCCCTTCCTAACGCCAACCACTCAGAGAGTGTAGTGGGTGCTTTTACGTGTCACCCGCACGAAAACGGCCACGCTCGAAATGGTGTCTTTTATGTGCCACCCGCACAAGCCAGTCCAGGGGCACTGGCAACGATCTCGCTCGAAAATCCTATAGGAGCCAGTCAGGCGGTACTGGCAACGGCCACGCTCAAAATAGTGCATCTCATGTGCCACCCGCACAAGAACCAGTCCAGGGGCACTGGCAACGATCTTACTTGGCTTGCCGGGTCTTCTCACGCACAGCACATTTCCAAAGGTTTCGGTCAGTAGTCATCGCCTCGGTGAGGCCCAATGTACGAAGGTCTTGCCTCACCACCTCAGCCCAGGTCTTCCTGGGCCTACCTCTTCCACGGGTTCCCTCAACTGTTAGGGTGTGGCACTTTTTCACGCAGCTATCCTCCTCCATTCTCACCACATGTCCATACCAGCGCAATCGTCTCTCTTGCACGCCACAACTGATGCTTCTAATGTTCAGCTTTTCTCTCAAGATACTTACACTCTGACGGGTTTTCACATTGACATTACACATCCAACGGAGCATACTGGCTTCATTCCTTGCGAGCTTACGTATGTCCTCAGCAGTTACAGCCCATGTTTCACTGCCATGTAGCATGGTTGTTCGTACGCATGCGTCATACAGTCTGCCTTTTACTCTGAGTGAGAGTCCCTTTGTCGCCAGCAGGGGTAAGAGCTCTCTAAACTTTGCCCAGGCTATTCTTATTCTAGCAGCTACACTTTCAGCGCACCCACCCCCACTACTAACTTGGTCGCCCAGATAGCGGAAGCTATCGACTACCTCTAGTTTTTCACCCTGGAATGAGATAGAAGTTGTTTCCTGTTTGTTTACAGTCTTTATTGCACCTGAACATCTGCCACAAACAAAAACTAACTTGCTAGTTAACCTGCCTTTGATGTTGCTGCACCTCTTATGTGTCCATAGCTTGCACCGGGTACATCTTATAGAGTTACTACCTACTCCTTTTCTACATACTGAGCAGGGCATATATATATATATATATATATATATATATATATATATATAAGTCTGTTACAGTCTGTCATACCGGCCATGATGAAATACCACAAGGTATGGAAAATACGTATTCGCCTTTATATATTTGTATATTTAATCCTTTATATTGAACACTCAATATTTCATATATTCAATAAGACATATTCCATATATTCAATAAGACATTCAATACTTTATTTCATTGTACCATCCATCTTTTTTTATATTATATATTATATATTCCATATTCTATATCCCACATAAATTTTACAAGAATATAAATAAGAAACATAAAAAACAGACAGAGTTGGAACTCTTTTAAATAAAATAATATATTCCTCTATACATGATCATACAAAACCCTTTTTTTGTATTTATTTTTACTCACATATATATATATATATATATACATATATATATATATATATATATATATATATATATACAGGGATTAGCATGAGTTGCTTCTCCAACATACTGCAAATTTAGAAATAGCAGTCAAAGAACTACTGATTCCAAACTACAAATTTTTTCTCTAACGGATGGCGATAAAGGTTTTTTTCATACTGAACTACTTGGCAAAATTGTTAATTATTAATTTTATTACTAATTGACGATTCCCTGCCCTATATCTGTATATTTATATTGATGCCTCTAATTGGATGGTTAAACTGTAACCCTTTTATACGGGACTTTTTATGCGGGACTATTTGTGGCGCACATGGAGTAGATTCTTTGGAGTGAAATGTTTGAACGTACTAGCCGATAAATTTTGTAAGTACCTTCCTCATGTGTTGTTTTTGATGTTGCATGGTCAAAATTCCCATGAGTTGTATAGACACTTTCAAATTTATTCGAATATTGGGCTGAAGATCGGAATAGAGTACCTTCATACTCTTAACCGTGAAACGTCGTACTCAATTAACTAAAGGCAGGTTTGTTTTTGCTTTTCTCTTCGGTTTTGTTCTGTGTGTGCCATAAATATCGCCATCTGTTAGAGAAAAAATTTGTAGTTTGGAATCAGTAGTTCTTTGACTGCTATTTCTAAATTTTCAGTATGTTGGAGAAGCAACTCATGCTAATCCCTGTATATTTATGATTATAAATGGTTTTACCGATAAAGGTTTTTTCATACTGAACTACTTGGCAAAATTGTTAATTATTAATTTTATTACTAATTGACGATTCCCTGCCCTATATCTGTATATATATATATATATATATATATATATATATACATACACATACATATATATGATGGGCTTGTTTCAGTTTCTGTCTCCCAAATCCACTCACAAGGCTTTGGTCAGCCCAGATGACACTTGCTCAAGGTGTTACATAGTGGGACTGAACCTAGAATCATGTGGCTGGGAAGCAAGCTTTGTACCACACAGCCATATCTGTGTTCATAAGTAATTCTGTTAAGCATTCTGCTTGGGCTTCCACATAGTTTTCCATCTACCAAATTCACTCACAAAACATTGGTAGGCCAGGGACTAGACTATAATAGAAGACAGTTGCCCTAGGTGCTGCACAATGGGGATGAACCTCAAATCACTTAGTTGTAAAAGCAAGCTTCTTCACCACACAACCATGCCTCTGAAATATTTCACAATATAACAGTTACAGCAACTGAGATGGAGTGATGATGTTCATGCTCTTCCCAAGTGAATTAGGAAAATAAGATAGTTCCAATTGGAAATCAATACCTGGCTGTAAACTTATCACTAATCTTAACATAATATTGATTTCTTATTCTTTTTTTTTTATTTATAAGTTAGATGTGCAATTCTCAAATATTTTTGGTCCATTGCCATTTCAGCTTTACATATCATCCTTTAGTGCCATTACCCCTCACCATTATCCAAAACAGTTGTACAACTCTATACAAGGACATTTCAAGGAGACACTTCACTGAACTCAATGCCTCCTTAAAAATATCTTCATTCATGACAAACCCTTAAATAATAGTAATGTCACCTGATAGGCAGGGCCATTTAAAGAGAATTATGGAGTCCTACCCAACTTCAGACATAGCAATACATGGAGACCCCTTACATACACAACAATAAAGGTAATGACAAACCATAGAACAATGTTCTTGTCAACATCCTTCACTGTAACCATTGTATTTTGGAAAAAGAATGCCCAGAGGCCCCTTACATAAACAGTAGCAACATAAATAGATTGGGCCCCTAGACACATGAGACTCCTAGGCAACTGCTGAGTCTGTCCATGCCTTAAGATGGTACAGCTAATAAGTAATAACAACCACTTTGAGGACTTCTTATTTAACTGGAGGAGCAGAAGCAGTGTCCATAGCTATTTCACTCCCTTCTAAAGAGATAGTGATGTGTGATATTTTGGTCAAATGTCTTCTACTACATTCTCAGGTTGACCAGAGCCTTGTGAGTGAAACTTGGTTGAGAGTGAAATTGTATGGAAGCCCATCAGAAGAGTCAGTTTTGTTCTTGAGCTATACATTGTCTAGTTTAACATCACCACCTAACTTGAGAGGTCCTTTTTTTATTGTCTAGTCAGGGAAAGAAGGCAATACTTATGATCCATTATTTTTTTCCAGAACCTCTGAAACTGATGGGAGGATGGAAGGATGGAAGGATGGAAGGAAAGAAGGAAGGAAGGGAGGAAGAGAGGAGGGAAGGAAGGAAGTTACCTTCAACAACAATATCCAATAAATAATAAAAAAGTTAAAATCCCAGTTGTGTGCCCTATGGTTGTCTTAAGCTTTGTGGAGACAGCAGCTGATTGGAGCTAGAGAATTTTCCTTCTTTGATGAAAGGTATTTTAGGAATGTTATGTGTGCCTGCATCAAGACTTAGCCCTAATGCATAAAGCAGATATAACTATACAAAAGACACTCAAACATCAAGTAGTGTTGTTAAACTAGAGGAGAAATTGAGTCTACCACATAAGAACTCAAGACTGTTAAAACAAGATTCAGAAGAATCCCTGTCGAATGTCTCTAAAAGTTCTGCTAAGTTAACACCATGGACTAGTATTTTAGTTTATCAACACTCAAAACAGGAAAGCACATGGCCTAGTGGTTAGGATGTTGCACTCATAATCACAAGATCATGATTTCGATTCTTGGATCATGCAAAACACTTCATTTTACTTATTTACTCAGCTGTAAAGGAGTAACCCTACGATGGACTGACATCTCATTCAGGGTGAATTTTGTAATCTTGGCCATACATACAACATGGAAATCAGGTAGCCAGTTCTGTGAGTCCTAAGACTCAAGAAAGTAATGTCCAGGAGTTGATGATGATTAAAAGAATGAAAACAAAGTTGACCTCAGTGGAATTTGAGCTCAGCATTCAAAGAATCAGAGTAAATACTAAGGTATTTCACCCTGTGTTCCACTGACTGCTGATTCACCACCTTAGAGGAATATGTTCTGATGAAATCATTCGTATCAGGCTTCTGATGTTCTAGTGCAGGGGTTTTCAAACTTTTTGACTTGTGGACCCCTTTATATTTCAGGCTTTACCTTAGGGACCCCCTTATAAACGCTTATGAAATGTATAGATAAATATTTGCTTAAAATAACATATATTTTTACATTTATTTATTTAACAGTATTTAACAAATAGGTTTATTGTCAATTAAAAGATTTCCATCAAAAAAACATATATAAAATCAAATTGCCCATAAAAAGTATTTGCTGTCCACAGACCCCCTGTTTTGTCCTTGCGGACCCCCTGTGGTCCGCGGACCACAGTTTGAAAACCCCTGTTCTAGTGCATCTCCCTCACTATCCTCCAGGGCAACGCCTTTTCCATTTTGTCTGTTGGTACCATGAGAAATGTTTCTATACTGTGAGATGCAAGATGCTCTATTAATCCTCCTATTTTGACTCAAACCACCTTTTTATAACCTTTTTAAAAGTTTTAACTTCAAGATAGCTTTCTTCCTCTAGTCTCAGGGACCCTGGTAAACATCATAGTTATTGCCCCTCCTCCTTTGACTAACTCATGGACATAAATAGATAAAATAACAAATGAACAAACTGGGTCATATTCTTAGAGTTTGTATTTAAGTTGAACCCATGTATGGTTAAGCAATTTAGTTTGAAATGATGCGGTTACAGGTTTTGTCCCTTTGCACAGTACTTTGCAAAAATGCCTTCTGTTACAGCACCAAGCCAACCAATTTGTTGTGAGCAAAACTGTGCAGAGGCTCATTATACGTTTGTGTGTCTTGTGTGTATGTGTGTGTGCATGCACAGTGTATAATGTAAAAAGGGTAAAGGTCCCCTTTGGTCATGAACGACCATGGGATTGTACCTAGATAGTTCCCCTGTGAGGCACAAGACCGGGCAAGATTGTTTATGGAAGACCAGCAGTCGCTCATGCATACCAGTCTCCCCTCTCCAGCAGTCGCTCATGTATACCAGTATTCCCTCTCCAAGAGAAAAGCAAAGGCCAATATAGCTTGGCACCAGTGATGTTAGAACTCATTTCTACAGCTGAGTGAACTGGAGCAATGTGAAATAAAGTGTCTTGCTCAAAATCACAACACAGCCCAGTCTGGGAATCAAACTCACTACCTTATGATTGTGAGCTTGACGCTCTAACCACTGAGACATATGCCTTCACTAGTGTATATATAAGCATATATGTGTTTATGGTTGTCTCTTACTACTTGGTAACCAGTGTAAGGTTTGTTTACATCCTTAAAATATCCGAATTTTGGTAAAAAGTGAAATCTATAGAATAAAAAACTAGACAGAAGTTGAGTTAAGTGACTAAAATACCTTTTTAGACAATGCTACAGCATTGAACAGTCCAATGACTGAAGCAAGTAAACGAATGAATAAACAAAGGAAGATTAGAGAGAGAGAGAGAGAGAGAGAGAGAGAGAGAGAGAGAGAGAGAGAGAGAGAGAGAGAGAGAGGAGTGTGTAGAATAATGGGCAAGAAGAGACAGTCAAATGAATAAAACAAGCCAGAGATTTATAGAGGAGAACTGAGATTGTGTGACATTCATTCTTTCCCTATGTATAATTAGCAGTGAAAATGAAATAAAATGGCTTCAAATAAAGTTGAAAACCCAAGCTGATTACTTACCTTGCTGGAAGCTTACCTTAACCCCTCCATTTATTAGTTTTGTTAAAATACATCGCATTTGTTTCAATTAATTTTGAAAATAATACTAGTACTGTTAGTAAAGAAAGTTTGTTATCATAAAGTTGGTATCTGGGTCATGAATTAACACGAAATGTTAATTTGATCCGAACGTTTAATTAAAACATGAAAGTTTAAACTTAAATCACTTCACATTGAAATAGAAAGATAGCACCATAAAACCAAAGCCACTCTCTGGTGGGTCGGTATCAAAAGGGTCAATTCTTTAGAGCAGGATATAAAGACAGCTCTATATTTAGTATGTTTGTGATATCATTCTTTTGCCTGTTGTGTTTTGTTTGTTTCAGTCATTGAACTGTGGCCATGCTGTGGCACTTCCTTGAAGGGTTTTAACTGAACAAATCGACCCAGGTACTTATGCGTATATGGGTACAGGACGTCACAAAACGTAAACAACATGAAATACAAAAACATGAAATATGAAGGCAAACTTGGGTATGCGAACGAGAGAAACAAATGGAAAACAAGACAAGTAACCTAAAGAATGGTCCTTCGTCAGTTGTCAGCTCTTCATCTAATCCACATTTTGAGCAATTAATGACAATATGAGGCTTCAAAAAACAGTTGCTCCCACAAACCAAAATAAAATTTGGGATTTGCGGAGGGTCAAAGCTGGTAACAAAAACAGGACAGTGGAGACACACAACAAACCATGGAGGGCTGTTAGGCTAGATGAGGTAAGGTAGCGAATGGTGGAGGAATATTCTTTGACAAGATAAAAGATAGAGGAGGAGACAAATAAGAATGCATCTGGTCTGTGCGACAGATTGAAGGAAAAGAAAGATGATCATATGAGGAAAGGAAAGATGGATGATGGTCACATGTGAGCAATGAGAGAAGGTAAAGGAGGAAGAGGGAGAGAGAGCGATAGAGAGATAGAAAATGGTGAAGGGGGGAAAAAAGGATGAGAGAAAGGATGAGAGAAAAGACAACGAAAGGGGGAGAAGGGGAGAAAAATAGAATTAGGGAAAGGAAGAGAGAGAAAATGAAAGGGGGAGAGAGAGAACAGTACAGGGTAGAGTTGCATCAAAATTATTAAGATAAACTTACTTGGAAATAGATGCATGGTGTTCAATCATATAATAATATAAATAATATATATATATATATATATATATATATATATATATATATATATATATATATGCATATATACATACATATATGTACATACTTACATATATGTGTGTGCATATATATATATATATATATGCATATATGGGTACAGGACATCACAAAATGTAAACAACATGAAATATAAAGGCAAACTTGAGTATGTGAACAACGAGAAAAACAAATGGAAAACAGGACAAGTAACATAAAGAACGACCCTTCGTCAGTTGTCAACTGTTCATCTACTCCATATTTATACATATATATGTAAGTATGTACATATATGTATATATGCACATATATATATATATTATTTGTATCTATATCTATCTATCTATCTATCTATCTATCTATCTATCTATCTATCTATATATATATATATATATATATATATATATATACCGGAGTAAGCACATGGAATGTGCAACAAGGGGGAAAAAAGAGTACTCAAATACCAGAGGTAGAGTAATATGCTTTATTTAAAAGCAGCAGAAATATAACCAAAGACTGTTACTCTGAGTTTCACGTTCCTGTTCATCGGACAGTTTTTTCTAACAAAACTGTCCGATGAACAGGAACGTGAAACTCAGAGTAACAGTCTTTGGTTATATTTCTGCTGCTTTTAAATAAAGTATGTATATATATATACACATACATACATACATATATACAATGGGCTTTCTATCTACCAAATTTACTCACAAAGCATTGGTCAGCCCTGGGCTATAACTAAAAGATTCTTGCCCACAATGTTGTGCAGCAGGACTGAACCCCAAACCACTGGATGGATTTGAATGAAACTTTCATGGATGTTTGGCCTCATGACTGGCACAAACTGATTAGATTTTGAGACCGATCTGGCACTGGACAAGGATTCTGGATTGCTTTTTTTTTTTTTTTTACTTAATCTTTGAGAGCAGTCGGGTTCATTTTTAGTATTCTCATGTGTGAGAGTAGTTGAGTCTATTTCAGATATTCTCATTTTAAAAATCATCTCTGGCTAATCGCTGAGAGGACGTTGGTATTGCCTTGGCAGAGGCTTGCATCCTCTGAATGCTCTTATTATTACTATTATCATAATCATTATTATTATTATTATTATTATGTTTTTTTTTTTCTTCTTTCTTCAAATTTTCTTCCATTTCTCCCCGAGTGTTTTCCGTACACCTAAGGCAAAGAAACTCGTAGTATGCATTCCCAGTTTACACACGCACATTCACAGGTAAAACATGTATTTAAAAAAAAAAAAAAAAAAAAAAAAATTCATGAATGGATGTTGTTTTCACAGCGATAATGCTCTTCTCAGTACATGAGTTGTTCCAGTTAGCACGACTTTTTGCACTTCCTGTAGGGATGGTAAGCCTGGTATCATTTTCAAATAGGTTTCAGTACCTTTTTTTATCATTCCTAGAGATCCTACAATCACTGGTATGGTAGTCGCCTTGAGGTGCCACATTTTTTCAATTTCTATTAGCAAGTCTTTATATTTACTGATCTTGTCAAATTCTTTCGCCGCTATATTATGATCAGAGGGAATACTCATGTCAATTAATAAACACGTCTTCTTTGTCTGATCTTTTATAATAATATCCGGTTTATTAGCTTTTATAGTCTTGTCAGTATGTACGGGGAAGTCCCAGAGAATCAATACATTTTCTCCCTCAGTCACAGCTTCAGGATGGTGTTTATACCATTTGTCAGCGGTTTTGATTTTATAATGCTGACATATTGTCCAGTGTAAATACTGGCCAACTCTGTCATGTCTTGCTTTATATTCTACAGGTGCTAAGACTCTACACCCTGAGATTAGGTGGTCTATAATTTCAATCACATCGTTACAAAATCGGCATTTTGGGTCAGCTCCATTTTTTATCACATTGGCTTGGTAGTTCCGGGTTAATAAGCTTTGGTCTTGAGCAGCCAATATGAAACCTTCACTCTCTGCTTTTAGCCCTGAACTTCGTAACCACTGATGCGTGCGTTTCTGGTCGGCATCAGCTTGTTTGCTACGAGCCACATACTTGCCATGCAGAAGTTTCTGTTCCCATCTGCTAGCTAATTTTTCATGTGCTTTTGTCTTTGCAATTAATTTTATTTTCTTTGCAGCAGCAGTTGGCGCATTTCCTTCAACCTGATCGAGCTGGTGGGTATCTAAGAGTTCGGTAGCGAATTTTTTGCTCTCTTTCAGAATAGAGTGAAGTTTTTTCGGTCTTTCATGTTTTTCAGCAAGTTTCAGCATCAAATCGTTGGTTGTTTCAAGGTATTTGGCCAGTCCGATTGTGGTGGTTTTGTACGTAAGTTCAAGCTGGATCAAGCCTCGACCTCCCTGAGCTCTGGGGAGGTAAAGACGATCCACGTCTGCTTTTGGATGGTGCATCTTATTACAAGTCAGTAGCTTGTGGATTTTTCTATCAATTTTGACTATTTCACTGGTATTCCAGTTAAGCACATTGAAGCTATAAAGAACAACTGGGACTGCTAAGGAATTTATGGCTAACACCTTGTTATATGCATTCAGCTCAGACTTCAGAACTGCTCGAACTCTTCTATAACATTCCTTCCTAACCTTCTCTTTCATGCTTGCATGCTGGATACCAGAGCCTTCATTTATTCCTAGGTATTTATAGGTTTGTTCCTGCTCAAGTTCTTTTATTACTGTTTCGACATCTAATTCTATTGAACTTGATTTTACTAGTTTCTCTTTCTTAAAAGTGGCTTTGGCACACTTTTCAAGGCCAAACTCCATCCCGATATCATCACTGAATCCTTTCACAGTATGTAATAGTCCTTGAAGCTCTTCATCATCTTTGCCATATAGCTTTAAATCATCCATATAAAATAGATGGCTTATTTTCCTGTTGTCAATTTTGTAGCCATACCCTGTTCTATTCAGTTCACTTGAGAGTGGTATTAGTGCTATGCAGAAAATTAGTGGTGAGAGCGAGTCACCCTGGAAAATGCCACAGTTTATGCTAATATTGTTTGAGTGCAATACTCCATTAGAATGATATAATTGCAGCTTTGTGTTCCATAGTGACATATTATACTTTAAAAAATCTGAAATCACAGGAGAAATTTTGAAAATGTCCAGCGATTTCAGAATCCACGAATATGGTATGCTGTCAAAGGCTTTTTTATAATCAATCTATGAAGAGTTGAGATTTCTGCGCTTGTTATGGCAGTTCTCAAAGATCATGCAATTAATTAAGAGCTGACCTTTGCATCCATATGAGCCTCGATTGCATCCTTTTTGTTCAGTGGGAAAGAGGTTATTCTCTTCCATAAACGTATATGTTTTCTCCACTAGAATAGATGTCAAAATCTTATAGGTAGTAGACAAACATGTTATAGGCCGGAAGTTTTTTGGGTCTTTGGTTTCGTTATTTTTCGGGAGGAGGTAAGTAATACCATTTGCCATCCAATGGGGAGTTTTTTCTGGGTCTTTCATAATACTATTAAATAGTATTACTAAAATTTTGTGTGCGGACGAGAGTAATGAGAGCCAGAAATTTGGTACTCTATCAGTACCAGGGGATTTCCACTTATGAGCCTTCGTTAGTGCCCTCCTTAGATCGGCGATTGAGATGTCTTCCCATACCTGTTCTTGTAGATTTTTGTAGGCATCTTGGGTGGGTTTGATCCAGTCTGCATTTTCATTGTATGGTTTCTCATCACTCCAGATCCCTTTCCAAAAGTTTGCAACTTCTTCCATTGGGGGTGGGTTTTCAATGGTTATTTTTTCTTTCCCTATTTCCCTATAAAATGATTTGGGTTTTGGATTTGAACATTTTATTTTGCCTGATTCCTTTCTCAAATCTGCTTATTCTCTGAGCCTTCGCTTGAACTTTCTGTTTCAGTGTTTCATTCGCTGACATTAGTTCTTCTCTTGTAGAGAGTCCATATTTTCTCACGATCTTCCTGCTTTTTCTTGATCTTATATCATTTCCAGAGATTAGCTCAGTTAATATTGATATCTCCCTTCGAAACGATTCAATCTCAGTTTCAATTCTACTCCTCCAGTTTGATTTTCTTTTCGAATTTGGTATTGTTGGCTTTTTGGGTGTTAAACAGCGTCTTTCGATTACCTTAGCGACAGAGTAAATAATTTCATTTAATTTATTAAGATCAGGTTTTAGTTGTTGTATGATCTCTTGTGTAACACAGTTGCCAATTTTTATTTGCGTTTTATTTATTATTATTATTATTATTATTATTATTATTATTATTATTATTATTATTACTATTATTATCATTATTATCATTATTATTATTATTATTATTATTATTATTATTATTATTATTATCATCATCATCATCATCATCATCATCATCATCATCATCATCATCATCCTTCTTCTTCTTCTTCTTCTTCTTCTTCTTCTTCTTTATTATTATTATTATTATTATTATTATTATTATTATTATCATCATCGTTATTATTATTATTATTATTATTATTATTATTATTATTATTATTATTATTATCATCATCGTTATTATTATTATTATTATTATTATTATTATTATTATTATTATTATTATTATTGCCATAGAAATTTTTCTGAAATTACTTTTCTGTGGATGAAATGCTTTTAGAAGAGTTTCTTTTCTTTCATTTTTCTTTCTTTTTCTTTTTCTTTCCTATTTTTTTTGTTTAATTTTGTTTCTCATTAACTTATTTATTTTTAATGTTTCACTTTTTTTTTTGTTTTGTTTTGTCTTCAATACTGTCTGTCTTTTATCTCAGAATATACTGTAAATATGATTTCAGATCGAAATCAGTCTCCTATGATAAAAAGGATATTGGTTTGCATTTTTTCTTGAGTGTGTATGTACGTGAATTGGAACTATATTACAGACAAATAAGAATAAGTTGCATTTTTTTCTTCTATTAAATGCCAGACTGTTTTTTAACTATAAATAGATGCATCATATTATCATTCTATTGTTTTATTTTCCTTCTTTTTCTAATCTTCTTTGTCTCTTCATTATGCTTATTACATTTGCCCCTCCTCATTCCCTTCCTCTTCCTTTTCTTTTTCTTCTTTTTCTTTTCCCTGCTCCTCTCCACTCCTCTTCCTTCTCTCCCCTCCATTTCTGTCTTCCTCCTCCTCCTCCTCCTCCTCCTCCTCCTCCTCTCCCCTCCCTTTCTGTCCTCCTCCTCCTCCCCCTCCTCCTCTCCTTCCTCTTCTTCCGCCTCCTCTTCCTCTTCCTCCCCTCCTCCTCCCCCCTTCCTTCCCCTCTTCCTCTTCCTCTTCCTCTTCGTCCTCTTCCACCACCACCACCACCAACAACAACAACAACTTATCTCTCCCCCTCTTCCCCACCACCTCCTATTCCTCCTTTTTCCTTCACTCCCCCATCAAGTTCCTTTGTCTCTTCAGTCTTCTTCATTTCCTCCTCGTTATTCTTTGTTTCCTCCTCCCCTCCTCCTCCTGCCCTCCCCCTCTTCCCCTCCTCCCCTCCCCTCCCCTCCCCCTACAATACACGATTTGCAATGATGTTGACAAGGTCATCGTCCTATGGTTTGTCATCACACTTGTGGCAGAGTTCAGGCAGGTGATGAGAGTAACCAGGAATAGCATACAAGTTGGATGTAGTCTCTTTAGACATGCAAAACCTGATGGCCCCCTGGTTACAACAGAACTATTTCTTCCAGTCATCTGAAGCTGTACCTGCCTGAGGAGTGCAGAAGGAAAGACCGTAAGATTGATGGGGCAAGTCAAAAGGCTTAGCTGCTACTCATTTTATTCTTATTTGCTGGGCCTTGGAAGTAGGTGCAGAGCCTATGGTCTTTTCAAGCCCTTCTGGACTAGTGAGACTGATGCAATTAATATTCTTCTAGAATCTGCTCATATGTTTCCACACATCTTTCCACACGAGTGGAAAGATATGAAGAGGAAAGGAATTCCAGAAGGCTATCATTCTGGCAAGGAAGGATTGGACATAGTGATTTGTGCAGTGTCTGGAATGGAAACATGGGTGATGGAGGAAGGAGACATGAGAAGGATAGGAATGTCTGAATGAAGATTGCATGAGCCCGGTCAGTTAGAAAGAGCAAAGGTCATTATAAAAGCAATAAATATGGCAAAATTCATTTGATACCTTTCAGTCTCAGACTTGAGAAACAGAGAAAAAGAGAACAACGGAGAGGGTGATAATAACATCATACCACAAAAACTATTGTTTCTAGAATATCACTGGTTGCAGTTTTGAGGATGGGGGAAAAAAAAACTTATCCTCATCCTTAGTTTTAGAAGCTGGTGACCAGTAGACTAAGCAAGTCCATCCCATAATGAATAATATCACTCCATCATCTTGCAATGGTACAGAAAAAAATTGAAGAGGATCATGTGTGACAAAATGTTAAAAGCTGGAGGAAAAATGGGAAAAAAAAAAATTTAAAAGAGGAGCCCAAGTAGAAAGGCCTAAAAGAATCAGTGACAAGACATACACCCTTCCTCAGGATGACGTGAAATTTGCAATCCTACAGAAAGAAAGAAAAAAGAATAACAAATCAATGTTTCTCTGAGAGCAAAACCAGCCAAGCATTCTAAAGCTTGATTAAGAGGACAATATACAGAGAAGAAAATGGGACAGAATTTTAGAAGGCATTCAAATGATAGATTATTGGTGAAGATCACACTGATAACTTAATCATATTTTTTCAACCATTCTCAGAAAATGCTGGATGTTATTTACTTCATCCAATGCAGAAAATATTTACAGATATCTTTACTTATTTTACTTCAACCCTTTGTGTAGGCCATCGATGACTTTTCTCCACTCTTTTCAACACTTGACTGTTTTGCTTCTCTTTCTTACTTCTCTCCAGTTGAATCCCTGTTTTTTTTTTTAGCTCTGCCTCAGTATCTGACTGTCAGCTATTTTTAGGGTATTCTCTCTTCCACCTTTGTTTTGGGAATATGTTTCCCCGAGGGATGGCCTTCTACTCCTATGTCTTGTTGGTTTTGAATTGTCATTGATCCTTCTGTAACTTTGTTTTTCTACCTCTACAGAACCCACACATGTTCACTATTCAGAAATTGTTGCAGGTGATGCAACCTGAGCACATGTCTGCACATGAGAAGCCAAGCCATGCCATGCCTAAGCCACCACACAGAGGATGTTGGCAGTAGGCTGACTGCCTCACCATTGGAATGTGTCCCTTCCACAAGAAAAAAAGAGACACTCCAGCCTAGTCAAGTAGTAACTGTCTTTCTGAAGCTCATCTCTTTGATGAAGTTGCAGCCCTAAGTAAAAGAAAGAGTGAGACTAGGTACCTAGCACCTAGAAGGTTGTCAGACACTTACAGCCCTCTATCAGATGGGCAATAGAATTGGTGGACGTTCTATTTTAGCAATATATAGAGGATTAGTGGCAGAGAAGTGCAGCAACAGAGGAGACTCTAGGTATTGATGAAAACAAAATGCTAGTCTGTTTTTGAAGACTTTCCAGTCAGAGACTACTATGAATAATTTCCAGATGTCCTTGGCTTGACAGTGCTATTGAGGGGTACTACTGGTTTGAAATAAACTCTACAGGCATGGATGTGCTGTCAAACAGGCTTGTCCAAGAAGCACAGAGCAACAAAACCATTCTGCTCACACTCATTCAGTGTCCAGGCATTGCTAGCTTGTGAGGTTATGTCAAACAGCTGTTATCATGTGTGGGACGGATTTGTCTATTACCTACATCCATAGTGATAATTGCCCCACTGCCCTCCATTAATTGGGCAGGTAAAGCAGTTTCCATTTGTCTGGTGGCTGTGATGAGGTTGAAAGGCATGAAAATAGAGACATTCCTCTTTGGTAGAGCCCTCATTGACTTTTTTGTCTTGTAAAGAGAAGTGAGGGCGGAGAGGGAGGTGCTGCCCTTGAGTGAATTTATTGAAAAGTGGGTAAAAGTTTTGAAAATGGCAAGAGTAGATGATACCACCCTAAGTGTAGACCTGTGACTCAGAGAAAAGAAATTGGAGTGACCACATGCCTTTGGTGTTCCAGGAGATCTTGGATGGTGGTATTCCTTAATTACCCTCAGAGGTTCTCCTGTATCAGAAGGGACCACATCATATCTTCCCTTTCTTTTTCCCTTCTTCTTTTCCTTTTATGTATATTTTCTATTTTTTTAAATCATTTCATTATATGTAAAACACCCACACCCTATGTCTGTCTTTGTGCTGTTCTCCTCATCTTTCAGCCTGGTGCAAATAAAAGTGATCATTGTTATTATTACTGTTGTTGTTGTTGTTGTTGTTGTTGTTCTTCTTCTTCTTCTTCTTCTTCTTCTTCTTCTTCTTCTTCTTATTATTATTATTATTATTATTATTATTATCATCATCACTGGCATGTAATACAAAAGTGTAATAAAAAAAACAACTTTTTATTCCTAGTCGAAGCCTCTTTACTTCAATAATGATGCTAATGTCCTCTGGTATGAATGCCACATAATTGTCTTTGTAAATCTCAGGCTTTGTTGCAGCATAAGAAACAATTATTATTCTGTTGATAATCGAGTTGCAATGGCTAGCAACAGTGAAGGTGGTGATTGATGGTGGAAATGAGGTGGTTGGTGTTGATGTTGTAGCTGTTGTTATTGTCAATGATGATGAAGATGATGATGATGATGATGATGTTCATTGTGGTGGTGGTTACAGTAAAGATGAGGATGACAATGATGATGATGATGATGATGACGACAATGATGACAAGGATGATGAAAATGCCTGGCAGCATAAGTGTATGAACTTCAGACAGTTAATTTTTTTTTTATTGTAAGACAATAGTTTTTTTTAAGAAAAATAAAAAGCTCTTCCCCCACACAAAAAAGAAAGATAATAATAATAATAATAATAATAATAATAATAACAACAACAACAACGATGGCGACGACGATGATAATGATGATGATGATGATGATAATGAATGACTAAAATTGAAGCAGAAAGAAATACAGAGAAGGAAAAAAAAGCTTTCACTTTCAAACATGTCATATAATTGCAATAAATAAATGAGCAAAATTTTGGTGACTATTGTCTCTGACATGATTTGAAATTCTGTGGCAGTGCTGGATATAATATTGTTGTTGTTGTTGGCACTCCATCGCTTACGATGTTGAGGGTTCCAGATGATCCGATCAACGGAACAGCCTGCTCATGAAGTTAACGTGCAAATGGCTGAGCACTCCACAGACACGTGTACCCTTAACGTAGTTCTCGGGGATATTCAGCGTGACACAGTGTGACAAGGCTGACCCTTTGAATTACAGGCACAACAGAAACAGGAAGTAAGAGTGAGAGAAAGTTGTGGTGAAAGAGTACAGCAGGGTTCGCCACCATCCCCTGCCGGAGCCTCGCGGAGCTTTAGGTGTTTTCGCTCAATAAACACTCACAACGCCCGGTCTGGGAATCGAAACCACGATCCCTATGACCGTGCGTCCGCTGCCCGAACCACTGGGCCATTGCACTTCCACACTGGATATAATAGCAGAAGAGTCAACATGAAAAACAATAAAGAATTTGGAAGAAAGGAAAAAAAAAAAAAAGATTTATAGAAAAAAGTTGTACCAGAAGACAGAGTTGAATAAAGCAGAACAGTAAACAATGTAGGTTGAAAGTGTACAGTGAAATTATGTATAGTAAACTTTGTAAACTAAAGCTATATGGTAAACTAGTGTAAACATTTGGTTTAGTACTTTGTGTTCATTTCTTTAGCAAATATGGGTGACAACTCTAGGCATGTTTCAGTTTTATTCCCACCTCATAAGGTTGTGGATTTGATTCCTGGATTGTGCAGTTTGGTGTGTCTTTGAATGAAGCACTTCATTTCATGTTGTTCCAGGCTGCTCATTTGAAAATGAATACCAACCAACTCCTGGTGCAACCCTCTGTCCCTGCAGGTGGTGCATTATATCTTTGAGCAAGTCACCCATTTCACATTACTCCAGGCTTATACTCAGCTAAAAACGAGTACCAACTGGATACTGATGCAGTCCCCATTCTCTCTTTCTCTCCAGCCATCACATCCTGGATGTACACCTAAAACAATCAGTGAAAATTGGGTACATGCTCCCAAGCCATATTTGCTCACAAGTCACAGCTGGCTGTAGTATAATAAAGCTATGCTGTATAGATTGGAGAGTTCCTAGAAGAGTTCAGTAATTCAAATTGTTATGAATGAGGAGTGAATAATCTGTTTTGGGATTTTGCACTTCCTTTCTCTCACACAAGAGACAAGAAATCAAAAGATTATATTCCTCACTCCTCACAGCAATGGAACTTATGAAACTCACCCATCAGCTCTGCTTTGGTATACTTATTGCTGATACTTCATCATCAGTTTCCCTGGATTCTGTAAATTGTCTTATGTTGAGTAGAACAGTAGAGAAAAATACATATACTAAATATGTACAGGAATGTGTGGAGATTAAGACAAAAGTAGTATGGCTATACTATATTGATGAAATAGTAAGTTGCATTTCTCTTTCACTATTTCAGACTTCAATGGACCCTGGATATGAAGTTTAACTCTAGGTCAGTCTAAATCAAACAGACCTGTGATCAACAGTACTCCAACAATATCATTGAAACAGGCCAATATGCTTGCAATATCTTGACTATCTTAATCTCATTTTAGGTTAGCTTCCTCTAGTTTAAAGGGTTACATCTCTAGATGAACTTATGCTAACTGGGCATGTATTAGTTTCCAAACCCATCTAGAAATGCGATGCAGACTGAGTTAGTGTGACTTCATGCTTGGAGTTGAACAAAAACCCTACTTGATTCAATATAGTGTGAAAACACATGGTCAAGCAATTAACATGTTGAGCTCATGAGCATATAGCAGTGGGTTCAATCCTTGAACTAGGCAGTGCATTGTGTCTTTGAGTAAGGCACTTTTCTTTATGTTCTTCCAGTTTACTCAGTTGAAAATAAGTAGTAGCCAGCTGCTGATGGAGGCCTCTGGAGTAGCCATCATATCTTCAGTATTCCTCAGGTTCAAAAGTGGATTGACTGAGTGAGAGGGTGTCTAAGTTTGATCACAACTAAATAGGAATCTAAGACATTTAATGAAAGCTTGGTACTTACTACCAAGTCATACTCATGTGACAGAAATGCTCAAAGTATTAACATATTTTATGCATCGACCATTAGAAAAGCCAACTAAAAATAATATGACAAAGGATAACGATGTTAGTCATTGAGTAATATGTTCATTTCTTTAGTAAATATGGGTGACAACTCTAAGCATGTTTCAGTTTCATACCCACCTCATAAACATTGTTTAGACTTCGCTGCTCTTGCCAAAGTAGTGATGAAGAATCAGTAAGTAAATGTAGAAGATTCTGTGCAATTCAGAAAACTATGTGCACTAAAATAGAATTTGTTGAATATTGAAGAAGGTATTTGTGGTATTTAATTACATCCTTCAATATTCTGAATTCAAATCCTGCTGAGGTTCATTCATTCAAGGATTGATAAAATCGAGTACCATTTAATATGGTGGTTAAATTAATCTATTATTATCTTCCCCAAAATATGAAGTCTTTGTACCTGTTAGCAATCATTATTAACGAATTGAACTATGATGTTTCAAATGGAAGCAATGACTGTGAGGTGAAAGGGTCAACTAACTGACTACATATTCATAAATTCTAAACCTTACAAAAAGAGTATTATATTTCTGAGTAAGCCTCATAGCCCTCTTTGCTTCAGCTTAGTTGAATAACAAAGACTGTTCCATTCTTACTTCATGATTGAATGATTATCAGGGCATCCAGCTGTAAAAACAATTGCACTTCTCTAATAAATAGACCATTCCATCTTTGTTAGCACAGTAACATAGTTCTAAAACAATAAACTCCCTAGCCCTAATTCAAAAAAATAAAACTGACACATTATGTAAGACTAAGTGTTTGGATTTGATTTTTGTTATGTTCCAGGAAATAACATGCATTAACTTTTCATTCAAGTTGTGAATTAAATGTAGTTGAGTGTCATAAAGTTTTAAAACCAGTTTTTTTGTTTTGTTTTATAAAGTTATAAAAGGCAATGTTACCATAAGAAGTGTCAGTTGGCTCAATTAGCCTGAAAAGAAATTTAGATAACAAAACAGCCAAAGGCTGCATTGTACTTTTTAGAAGTGGTGTTGCTGTATTAATATCTTAAAAGTTTTGTATTGAAAAGCTAATAGAGGAGAAATACTGTTGTTGTGTAGCCCACAGGTACACCTCTGATCAAACAAGTATATGGTAGAACATGTCAACAGACACATGCCAAATATTGTCCACGATATTTTCTGTTGCTTTGCTCTGATCTCTGCGAAACCCAATCATTAACTTCATTTTTGCTATGGATGTCCATCACTATTTTCACTCACAAACACTATTATTTTTGTTCTGTCCCCCTCATCCCCTCATATATCTTAGAGTCTTTCACTCCTTGTCACTCATTCTTTTTTCACCACCTGCAACTTCTACTTCTTCTCCCTCTCAGTTATACACAGTTTCTTACTTTCTCCTACTCCTGCTTTCAATCTCTTTCTTCTCTCTTGTCTCCTTGCCACTGATCACTTTATTTTCATCTTACAGTCTCTCTTCTTTGCATCATCTGTCTGTCTCTGCCCACCCCATTTCAATTTACTCCTTATCTATAAGCCTTCTTTATGATTTTAGTGGAACATCTAACTGTAGAAAAACAAGTACTTGGATAGTTCATATATCAAATATCCAGTGACTTATCTCTCCAACATTGAATGTGTCTATTATGCTTTTGAATTGTTGAACACCACCAAAGTCAAAGAGCTGCATAGTGATTTAATAGTGAAGCAACCTAACAAAAACCATAACTCTCCAACAGTGATGGAAATAGAAGGTATATAGTATGAGGGAAATAGCTTTCTCTTACTTATCAGCTCACAGGAGGTAGGGTTATAGCATTCACACCCCTAATTCCTGAACTCAGCTTCACAAACCTTAGCGTAACTCTAGTTCCTAAAACTTATTTCTCCCACTGCTCTCCAAGCTACACCTTTGAGCTCCAAGAAGTTAGTTAACAAATGATTCATCACTTATAAAGATTCTTCACAGTTTACACTGATAAACTTTACATGTTTACAGCAAGATAAGCTAAAACTACTTTAGCTGGGAGACGGAGAATTGAATAGAATTACCAGGAACCATGCTTTGAATGGTTTCTAAGTTTGTTCTCTTGAAAATATTGGCCTTCAACAATAGATAATATATCATTTTGATTTTACATGTTTGTTAGTGTGAAAGTTTACTTCACATGGTATCTGTAGGTTCCTTCAATAATTTGCATATAAATTATTGAAAGCAAAATTCTTTTGCTGTGATCTGAACTCAGAACAATTAGCTCTAGAAGCTTAAAAAAAAGACTTAGTATTTGATGGGACTAAATTCACTTTTCATAGAATAGTTTAATATTTCCACATGATATACTGTCCCAATCAAGCACGTAAAACTTTGTAATCAAGTTTATTTATTTAGGTGTGTTAACTTTAGGTAATGATGTTGTTAGTGTAGGAATTTGGTAATTTGAGTTTTAGGGTTCACAAAAGAATGGAAATAGAAAAAGAGGTTAGTTGGTTAGCAGAATTCTAACTGGAGTTTAATTGTTGTTGATGTTTTTGATTATTATTTAGAAGATTTAACCTTTCTGCTTTTGGGAGGTAAATTTAGTGAACTATGTTGTCTAAAATATTTCTTCTGTTCATTTTCAAGTTCAGTTATTTCTATTAATAGTTATACTATTTTGGGCCTATGCATATATACAAATGTGGGGCATCATAAAACTGCATGAATAAACTTATATACAAATACATACAAGGCTGTGTCAAGCTCCAAAGTTAGCTGTGGTATAGTTTCTATGTTTGAATGTTCTTCCCAATGTCAACCATATTACAGTATGTACTGGGAGCGTTTTTCTGTTCCACCGGCACTAGTGAGGTTGCTAGGTAACATTTAAGACTAGAAAGAACAGGAAAAAAGAAAAAAAGTCCCCTTGACTAAGGGGACAACAGTGATGGGTGTGTGTGATTGCATGTCAAGCATTGAGAGAGGCTAATGTTTGATAGAAGTACAAGCATAGGTTTTGCTGTAGAGGAGATACATAGCTACCCTGCATTATATCAGGGTATTGGGACGTAGCTGGAAAGAAGATAGAGAGGGTGGTGATTAGATGTAAGAGCTATCTCAAGATACAAGATGTTGTGAGGGGTGAGTAACTCTTGGTTAGAAAAAGAGTTGGAAGTGAATCTAGTAAGTGATGAACAAAAGTGGTGGTGTGGGTGATAGAAAATATCAGTAAAGAGAGATGATAAGATGAAAGAAATAGAAGTGGCTGAGGAAGGAGAATAGATCAGAAAATAGGGTTGAAGGTGATGTGCAAGGTGTTGGAGTGGTGAGGAGAGAGGTGTAGAGGTGCATAGGAGTGGCTATAGTGAGTGAGGTTTGATGGCAGATATGAAATGATATTGAGAATGATAGCAGATATAAAGGGTGTTAAGATGGAATATAGCATAAATGAAAGAGAAATAACTGAAGGCACAGAAAAGAAGTGATGATCAGTAGAAATAGTGAGGGAAGTGATAATAATGAGAATGAGGGATGGAAGTGGTTCCAGTGGATAGGAAGAAAGTGAAAGTGCGAAGAAAGTGAAAGTGCGAAGAAAGTGAAAGTGCGAAGAAAGTGACAGTGATTTTGCTCTCAAATGATTACAGTAGCCGAGTGATACTATAGATGGAAGAGAGATGGTTGTTAGGGGAAGAGGTGAGATATGGTTAGTGCTTGATAGAGGGGAAGGGCCTCACAGATACAAGCAGAGCTCAAATGGTTTTAGAACATTGTTTTTTGCAATAATGACCAAGTTTTCTTAAGCACAGTGAACTGCCAACCATCTTAACTCCTTGTTATCTCCTCTGAAGTGCTCACTACTTTGTTCCATGTTTTTTCTGGCTCTCCCTCTTCCACAAATTCCATCCACTTGAAAGCAACTGGCGTTTCTTTATACCACTGTCCTCATCCATATGTATCACATGACCAAACCAGCTTCGTCTTCTCTTGCACATTACATCTGATTTCTTTTAGACCTTATTTTTATCTAGTTTTTTTCTTCTTTTTTTTTTTTCTCCCCCAGTGATTACAGCTGTTTGGCTCCACATCAACTCTGAATGAGCAGACCTATGGTCAAAGCTGTTCTAACCACACTTTATCCAATGAATACTTCCTTTTTTAATTCTTTTATTCTTTTACTTGTTTCAGTCATTTGACTGCGGCCATGCTGGAGCACCGCCTTTGGTTGAACAAATCGACCCCAGGACTTATTCTTTGTAAGCTTAGTACTTATTCTATCGGTCTCTTTTGCCGAACCACTAAGTTACGGGGACGTAAACACACCTGCATCGGTTATCAAGCGATGGTGTGGGGCACGAACATAGACACACACACACACACACATATATATATACGACAGGCTTCTTTCAGTTTCTGTCTGCCAAATCCACTCACAAGGCATTGGTCAGCCCGAGGCTATAGTAGGAGACACTTGCCCAAGGTGCCACACAGTGTAACTGAACCCAGAACCATGTGGTTGGTAAGCAAGCTGCTTACCACACAGCCACTCCTGCACCTACGCTTAATTTCAAGGAGAAATGACAGCTACTTCTAGCAAATTGAGCGACTATGCAGATTTTTCATTGTTGGCTCAAGGGACCACAGATATTCAACTTATGTAAAACTGCATTCCAAATTCATGTTTTGCCTTCAGAGGTAGATACTTCAGCATAATGATAAACAAACACATATAGAACAAGGCACACTCTGTGCACGCACACATTTCGGATAAGTATTCACTCAGGAAGTGCAACGTTTGACCCTGTAGCCTGCCTTATCTTTCTACGTCGCAAGATAGACCAACTTTCCTTCTCGGTTCTGGCCCAATCTTGAACTACCTCGTAGCTCATATCTTAAATAAACAGGCGCATTAACTTCCTCCAGTTATACATACAATCCTTATTTTTAAAGAGATTTTAGATATAGCAATCTGATTCACCTATGTGTAAGAATGATTTTATTTAATCATTTATTACTGTTATGATGTTTTTTTTTCCTTAAGATATTGTGTAATGAAAAGCAATCAAATGTGCCTAGACAATTGAGCAAAGCTGTTAACAGTACAAGGGAGGTAACTATTCATTAGAAGGGAGATAAGTACATTTTTTTTTTGTTGAAATCGTACCGTAAACAATTTTAAACTATTAATAAAGAAATATTTCTAAAATCTGGACTCGACAGAAATTTATTCTTGCTCTATATAACTGGTGAATTATGTCACTAATAATAACAACGAAGATTTTTTTTCATTGGAGACAAAGCAAATTTATTGTATGATGCCGGAGAGATCAAAAGAACTAGTTGACTACGGATTGATTGTGCTAACAGAAATGATTCCATAGTGAACTTACTTTAGTTCTTACATTACTAAGTGTACTCTGTATGTATTAATGTGCTGATTTTAAATCCGGGTCGAACGAGATACCTTGTAGTATTGAATTTGGTTCTGAGTTCTCGATGATAGACTTAATTTAATGTTCGGTTTAACATCCCGCATCGATGCAATATTATTATCTTTTATATTTGAAATATTTAATAAAATGCAAAATGTTTATGAATTTAGGATGCAATAAGCCAAGAAGGACTACAAAACAACATTTACTGCAATAAAAAAACCGAAGAATATTTCCCAAAGAAATAACATCACATGTTAGGTTGGAATACATTTAAAAGAAGAAAAAAAAAAGGGTCACAAAAGGTTATTGATCCGTCGAATTTCGAACTGGATCATGATTGTAAAAAAAGTTGTGAACCGCTCGACGAGGCGGATTCATTGGTGACAAGGTATGAATCAACAATTGCTCAGCTGCGCGATTTATGTATTCATTGACACGACCACATCGTGTTCTTCTGCAATAAAGAAAAAAAATTCTTTACTCTTCCAAACAATCTAAACACAACGCCACCTGAAAACATTCTAAACAACTCAGTTTGGTGGCTCGTGTATAGGCACTGTGGAACTGCAGCACCCACTATTTCCCCTCGTTGTTATCGATAACATTCAATATAATGAGTCCTTTTTACTTTAATTCTTTCTTTATATTTGTATATTATATAATCTTTAAGCATAATGGCAGTAGCCATCCCCTAGTTTGTGAAAAAAAACCCTAAAAATCCTTGTATAGAACTGTGCGCATTACAGTTCAAACGACGCGGTGTTTGGCTGTTGTGCGCAAGCTCACATGTGCGAAATAGGAAGCTGCACGCTAGGGAGAGAGAGCACTATCGTTCACGCAGTGCCGATCCTGGTGTGCTGGTGAAAAGTAGTGTTTCTTTTTGATTCTGCATGTGTTATGCTTAAAAACGTGTTTATATTCTTGAATGTGATAAAATGTAGAATTAGATTATTATCCTGTTTCCAGCTACAGTGTTGCTGCCAGGATTTGAAAAATAAGGCAGATTTTACCCTCCTTATTTTGTGACTTGGCGGGGAGGATTTTCGGGAAAAAAAGGGGGAATTCGTGGCGCTGTTCAGTGAGCAAATTGAACACATTACCCGGCAGTGGCTAAAACGCGAACCGATCAAGTTTATGTATAATTTTTTTTTATATGTTTGTTTTCTTTTACACAATATTAAAACAACGGAAGCTTGGGTAGAAAATATCAACTCGAAAAATATTCTGAAATTGAAGTTTAAAAATACTAAAATTAGATGGTGGATTGGCAGAAGATAACGTTAGCAAAATATTCGGAGTATTTACACAGTCGAGGTCAACTTAGACTTCCATTCTTTTACAAGTGGAAGAATAGAATGTAGCTGGTCGATATAATATTCCTGTAATGCACTTTAAATGTGAATGGAATTATAATAGAAGATAAAAGTTGATATTTTGAAATCGAGAACAATTTATTACGGAAATTCAATTTCTAATGAGTGAGCAATAATAATAACTGATGATTTCTGACAGATAAATAAGATAGCTCAGATTTAGTGTCTAGAGGAAGTGGAAAGTTACAATGTCCATGCACATTTTTTTTGTCTTGGAAGAAAATCGAAAGTAAAACATGACTTCAGTTTTCTGCACTGATACTACGGCTATTGGGAAGTGACTGCAGATTTACCTGGGGGCCAGGGATTCTTTCCCATCCCAGTTACAGAAAAACCGAACATTTTAATGTGGTGTGAAAGAAGGAAAGTTGTAAATCTTAACGGTCCTTCATGAAGATAATATGGACGCTGCGCGGGCTCGAAAGATTGACCGTTATGTAAACCTCCTCGAGAAATGTGAAGATGCAGGCTGGAAAGCGGAGCATTTTCCAATCGAAGTTGGATGTAGAGGGTTTGTTTGACACTGTGAGACAACTGCTGTTATCGTTAGGCCTAACTCATCGTAAGGTAAATTACCACCATGAGTGATATCCAAACTATAGTGGAGAAGGATAGCCACTGGATTTGGTTAAAAAGAGACGATGAGCGATGGCTAGAGAAATATTGAGCTTTGTTTTAATAATCAGTTGATCTAGCAAGCGGGGCCTCATATCAGTGAAGGGGGCCGGTGCGCATTGATGCCGTCGAGAGGTAGGCCCCGAAACGGCGTGCATTCTCTCCTGATGACCCCATACACTTGCTGGTTTCCGGTATGCGGAGTTCTCGACTGGTAGCACTTGCATGTTCGAGTTGTTTGCAATATATCATGACTTCAGTTTTCTGCATTGATACTACAGCTTCGATATCCGAATAATGGAATTGCACACAGTGGCTCAATCTGCCAGAAACGCCAGCCAAATTTCCAAGCCACATTCTCTATTTCATAAAAGAAAGGACACGATCAATTTAATCCTGGATATACAAAAAAGCGAGATTGTCCTGATACAAACGCCTTTGATCATAGATTTGTGTAATCAACGCTGAGTTGAGGCCAAATAATAAACTTCAGCATATAGTTTTGAGATACCTATGACGCTTCAGATCTGCTGGGAACAAAAGGAATTCGTGGCTTTTGTACTATTCCCACAGATATCAATAAAATACATTAAAACCACAACTAAACGCAATTTATGAGTTTGTCAAGGGAAATAAATCTGTAAAGATTTAACTCAGTTACTTCCCTTTAATTTACTTCTTGCAAGCGTTTGATTTATCTGCGAGAAATAGCAGCCAAACTTCCCTTAAATCAATTCATATTGCATAAATGTAACCCCATATTCATTATGATTGAAACTAAAAGATGAAAAAAAAAATCTGGGTGGTTGTGGTTTGAATGCCTTTGATCATAGTTTCTACTCGATTAGAACTGCTTTTATCAATGGGTGGTGTGGATTATACAGGACGATAACTTTATATACGTGTGTTAGCTGTAGTCGAACATGTTACATTTAAGGAAGGGGACTAGTAATTTGGGTACTGCACAGGGTGGGTAGAACCCATGCAAAGCTACTAAACTTGGTGAGCCTCGTGTCAGTAACAGCAACAACTTCATACTACTATAAAGAGACTCTACGCGGTCGCTCGACTCACTTGAATTCATTGACAAATATTTTTCTAATCCAAGAAAGGAATATTGGATAATGATAATAATGATAATAAATAAATAAATGAATAAATAAATAAATAAAAATGGTCAGGATAATCATGTATTTGGTCGATTACAACTGATATGAATTAGACAAAAATAATTGTAATGATACAGTAGCGGGAGACTATATCATTACAAATAATGTATCATTACTACTGTATCATTACAGATAATTGTAATGATACAGTAGAGGGAGATTACAGTAGAGGTTCATATCGGTATGTATTCAGTCCCGCTGTGAATTCAGGCCCGAAAAGGCTTTTTCGGCTGCATAGGCTGATGATCGAACCGACTGGTTTCATAGGTATTTGGTAAATTCTTCAGGATTCACAAGGGAGATAGTGGCAGTAGCTAAGACCAGCTCTAGGTGGTTGTGGTTGACAAAAGACTATAGATGGAATCCTTCTGTAGAGGAAGGCTAATTCAGTCCTCGCTGCAGCATTTAGGCGAAGCCTACAGGCTAAGGATTGAAACATTTGTGACTCTGATACATAGTGAAGATACAGTAAAGCTCTAAACAATGTGATTATCATTATCAAAAGTAAAGCTTGCAACATCGAGGGAACCTTTTGACGACAACCGACCACACTATGATCAATGTCAATCCGAATTTTATCCGCAGAAAGAAAATTCACTATCATACCCGGGCTGCTCGCTTTGAAAGGAACTCCTACTGTCTTGAGTCACATCACCCAAACTGGCTTGCATTTCATGATTCTGGAGATGTCGCTAATATCCTTCAATATATCTTTAATTCAATCTGGTCGCATGCGAAATACTTCATCTGTCAATTTCCGCCCCGTCAGTCTCACCAGTTGTATCAACAAACTGATGAAGTCCTATGCCAGAGAGAGGCATTCTGGAACTTCTAAAATCCTCATAACCTTATTCGACCCTTACAGTTTGGATTTATCCATTACTTCATCTGCTGTAGCGAACTTATCGAATTTCTTAAAGACATCACCGAAATCATATATGGCGGTTCATGGTTGAATGTTTTCTATCTCGACTTCATTAAAGTATTTAATTCTACGCCACACAAACGACTTATGGCGCTTGTGTGGCACAAAATCCAAAAATTAGTCTACTCATTCTACAACACAAACCTTAAGAAGTCTGCTTGTGAACATGGCCAAGGTATTGTCAGAAATGATCTACGTAGGACACACTACATTTCTAAAATCGTCCAAAGAAGTCGAAGGTGTTTTAGTATCTCTCAGACCTTTGTCAGCTGCTTTCTAGCAATCAGTTTAAAGCTAAATATGGCTTTGGTAAATCTATTCTTACAGTTTGCATCTGAAGCCTGAAATCCCTCAAATACCCACTATATCTTGATCATATTGCTTCTGATAGCATCGACACATCAAAACTTCGACGTTTAGCACGTTTGGACAACAACCTTGGCCACTTTCTTTTTTAATTCAATACCTTCACCAATCGTGGAGGCGCAATGGCCTAGTGGTTAGGGCAGCGGACTCGCGGTCATAGGATTGCGGTTTCGATTCCCAGACCGGA
Source organism: Octopus bimaculoides (assembly GCF_046866305.1). Taxonomy (NCBI): domain Eukaryota; kingdom Metazoa; phylum Mollusca; class Cephalopoda; order Octopoda; family Octopodidae; genus Octopus; species Octopus bimaculoides. Next base: position 100,624,293 of record NC_142929.1, read on the forward strand.
CGTTGTGAGTGTTTATTGAGCGAAAACACCTAAAGCTCCACGAGGCTCCGGCAGGGGATGGTGGCGAACCCTACTGTACTCTTTCACCACAACTTTCACTCGCTCTTACTGTTTCTGTTGTGCCTGTAATTCAAAGGGTCAGCCTTGTCACACTGAGTCACGCTGAATATCCCCGAGAACTACGTTAAGGGTACACGTGTCTGTGGAGTGCTCAGCCACTTGCACGTTAATTTCACGAGCAGGCTGTTCCGTTGATCGGATCAACTGGAACCCTCGACGTCGTAAGCGACGGAGTGCCAACAACAACCTTCACCACTCGTGGATCTGCTCACAAAGTGAAAATAAACAAACAAATAACGCAGCATCAATGACTTTCACGCTCAGAATTGTCAAAGCAAGGAATAAACCAGCTGCATCGTAATTAGTTGTCAGGATACTGCATCCTGACATTCACCAACGCTACTCCCGATGTGCCTATGCACCATTTCCTCTTTATGGTATTTGTTCGCTTTACTATCGTTTTATGATTTATTTCGTATACTGTGTATGCACTTCTAGCTCTCATTACTATCTTTCTTTTCTGAACTAATACGGTTGCTTTCTGCCTCCTCTTCTAACCTTTTCCAGCGAATTGTAGCACAACTAAGCATACTATGTTGTTGGCACTCCGTCGCTTACGACGTCGAGGGTTCCAGTTGATCCGATCAACGGAACAGCCTGCTCGTGAAATTAACGTGCAAGTGGCTGAGCACTCCACAGACACGTGTACCCTTAACGTAGTTCTCGGGGATAGTCAGCGTGACACAGTGTGACAAGGCTGGTCCTTTGAATTACAGGCACAACAGAAACAGGAAGTAAGAGAGAGAGAGAGAGAGAGAGAGAGAGAAAGTTGTGGTGAATGAGTACAGCAGGGTTCGCCACCATCCCCTGCCGGAGCCTCGTGGAGCTTTAGGTGTTTTCGCTCAATAAACACTCACAACGACCGGTCTGGGAATCGAAACCGCGATCCTATGACCGCGAGTCCGCTGCCCTAACCACTGGGCCATTGCGCCTCCACAAGCATACTATACAATAAGCTAATTATCATATGGCAGGATTATCAACACTCCTGACAAAATACCTAACAGCGTTCCGTCTCTCTTGACGTTCTGAATTCAAATTCTGCCGAGGTCGGCTTTACCTTTCATTCTTTTTGAGGTCGATGAAATAAGTATCAGTTGAGAACTAGAGTTCATGTAATCGATTAGCCTCCACCTGCAAAATTTCAGGCCTTGTGTCTATAATAGAATGAAGTCTATTTATCACCATCATCACCACCATCATCATCATCATCATCATCATCATCATCATCATCATCATCATCATCATCATCATCGTCGTCATCATCGTCAACGTCGACGTCGTCGTCGTCATCTTTAAGTAGCTCTTGCAATTTCAACTTGGAGCAAAACATCTCTTGATATTTTATTTCCACTATAAATTATTTAATGTGAATCTAGAAGCGAACACAGCTGTAAATAATAGCTTGTAATGTATTGGGTTAAGACCCCCTTGGAAGGAAGAAACACAAAACGCTACCACCAGGACACAAACTACGCATCTTTTGCAACCCAATCAAGACAGATATACAACTATTTGCACGAAATTAATTTTCGACCACTTTTAATTATAGTTTAAATTTATTGGTTTCAAATTTTGGCACAAGGCCAGCAATTTTGAGGGGTGGGTAAAGTCAATTACATCGACCCTGCTCAGCTGGTTCTTATTTTATCGACTCCAAGAGAATGAAAGGTAAAGTAGAGCTCGGCGGAATTTGAGTATAAAGATGGACAAAATGCCGCTAAGCATTTTGTCTGGCATGCTAACGATTCTGCCAGCTAGCCGCCTTAAAATGCGCGCGCGCACACACACTCACCTATACACACAGAAGCACAATTAAAGGCTACAGACCTCATTCAGGTTAATTACCTATATAAAGAGTACATTATTTACATTATTTACATTTGAAGGATATTTGCCCCCATCTTGTTTGTTATTAACACAACGTTTCGGCTGATATACCCTCCAGCCTTCATCAGGTGTCTTGGGGAAATTTCGAATCTGGTTCTCATTCCTAAGGTATTTTTCGATGTTGCTATTATTATTATTATTATTATTATTATTAATATAGAAAGGATTGAGGTAACTCCTCCTGAAGATATAGAGTCAAAATTAAAAGAAGAGTGCCATTTGCTATCTTGTGAACAATATTTCGACATCTCGCGTGTCTTCCACTGGTTCAAAAAATAAATTTGTCAATCTACTTCATTTTGGTTAATATAGAAAGGTTTGAGGTAACTCCTCCTGAAGATATAGAGTCAAAATTAAAAGAAGAGTGCCATTTGCTATCTTGTGAACAACATTTCGACATCTCGCGTGTCTTCCACTGGTTCAAAAAATAAATTTGTCAATCTACTTCATTTTGGTTAATATAGAAAGGTTTGAGGTAACTCCTCCTGAAGATATAGAGTCAAAATTAAAAGAAGAGTGCCATTTGCTATCTTGTGAACAATATTTCGACATCTATATCTTCAGGAGGAGTTACCTCAATCCTTTCTATATTATTATTATTATTATTATTATTATTATTATTATTATTATTATTATTATTATTATTATTATTATTATTATTATTATTATTATTATTATTATTATTATTATTATTATTATTCAGTAGTTTTATTTTTATAACGTGCTTTCACTTCACTACCGAGCGCAGCTCTGTGCGCCTTGGGTATGTGCTGTGGTTTGCTGTGGTGCTCTTATGTTTACTGTATTGAAAGTGTTTTGCGTAGAATGTGTGCAGTACCCAGTAGTGCAATTTTCTGTATGTTATATATATTTGTAAGTCCTGGTGTTTTTGTTATGTATTTGTCTGAATATTTTTTTTATTATACCTAAGGCACCTACTATGATAGGAATTGTTTCTGTTTTTAGATTCCACATTCGAGTTATCTCTATTTCCAGGTCTTTGTATTTTGAAAGTTTTTCCATTTCTTTTAGAGAAACGTTGTCATCTGCTGGTATTGATACATCAATTAGAAAGCATTTTTTTCTTATCATTATTATTATTATTATTATTATTATTATTATTATTATTATTATTATTATTATTATTATTATTATTATTATTCAGTAGTTTTATTTTTATAACGAGCTTTCACTTCACTACCGAGCGCAGCTCTGTGTGCCTTGGGTATGTGCTGTGGTTTGCTGTGATGCTCTTATGGTTACTGTATTGAAAGTGTTTTGCGTAGGATGTGTGCAGTGCCCAGTAGTGCAATTTTCTGTATGTTATGTATATTTGTAAGTCCTGGTGTTTTGGTTATGTATTTGTCTGAATATTTTTTTTATTATACCTAAGGCACCTACTATGATAGGAATTGTTTCTGTTTTTAGATTCCACATTCGAGTTACCTCTATTTCCAGGTCTTTGTATTTTGAAAGTTTCTCCGTTTCTTTTAGGGAAACGTTGTCATCTGCTGGTATTGATACATCAATTAGAAAGTATTTTTTTCCTTCATGATCTTTGACAACTATATCTGGTCTATTGGCCTTAATTTCTCTATCTGTGTGTATTGGCATATCCCAGAGTATGGTTGCTTTCTCGTTTTCTGTGACCTTTTCTGGCGTGTGTTTATACCATCTTTTTTCTGTTGTTATTCCATAGTGTTGGCATAGCTTCCAGTGTATATGTTATTATTATTATTATTATTATTATTATTATTATTATTATTATTATTATTATTATTATTCAGTAGTTTTATTTTTATAACGTGCTTTCACTTCACTACCGAGCGCAGCTCTGTGCGCCTTGGGTATGTGCTGTGGTTTGCTGTGGTGCTCTTATGTTTACTGTATTGAAAGTGGTTTGCGTAGAATGTGTGCAGTACCCAGTAGTGCAATTTTCTGTATGTTATATATATTTGTAAGTCCTGCTATTTTTGTTATGTATTTGTCTGAATATTTTTTTTATTATACCTAAGGCACCTACTATGATAGGAATTGTTTCTGTTTTTAGATTCCACATTCGAGTTATCTCTATTTCCAGGTCTTTGTATTTTGAAAGTTTTTCCATTTCTTTTAGAGAAACGTTGTCATCTGCTGGTATTGATACATCAATTAGAAAGCATTTTTTTTCTTCATGATCTTTGACAACTATATCTGGTCTATTGGCCTTAATTTCTCTATCTGTGTGTATTGGCATATCCCAGAGTATGGTTGCTTTCTCGTTTTCTGTGACCTTTTCTGGCGTGTGTTTATACCATCTTTTTTCTGTTGTTATTCCATAATGTTGGCATAGCTTCCAGTGTATATAGGTCCCAGCTCTGTCGTGTCTGTGAATATATTCCTTCTTAGCCAGGACTGGGCAGCCAGAGATAATATGATTTATTGTTTCTTGTCGATCTCCACATATTCTACAGTTACTTGTTATATTTCTTTTCATTATGTGTTTTTGGTAATTTCTGGTGGGGAGGCTTTTGTCTTGTGCAGCAATTAAAAATCCTTCAGTCTCTGCTTTGAGTCCTGAGCTTCTCAGCCATTGCTGGGATTTTTCTCTGTCTATTTCTTTCGCATTTAGTTTAGCCCAGTATTTACCATGTAGGGGCTTTTCTTGCCATCGTTTTATCATGGTCCGTTGCTGTTCTAGTTTTAGTTTGGATTTCATTATTATTATTATTATTATTATTATTATTATTATTATTATTATTATTATTATTATTATTATTATTATTATTATTATTATTCAGGTCACTGAAACAAAGAAGATGAAGGCAAATATCCGTCAAATGTAAATAATGTAAATAAGGTACATAATTCCTCATCTCTTAAATATAGAACTGTATACAAAGAGTATTGAACATTCTATTTAATACTCCACTGCAAGATAACTATATAAACCGTGGTCAATATATATTTTATTTTTTATAATAATAAGATGAGAGAATAAAAAGCTAATTAATAAATTATTATTCATTAATGAAAAAATTGACAAACACCACTTACAGCTGTTTCAATTCAGGCTCTCAAAAAATTAATAAATTGAATTAAAAATCATTTGAAAGTTGAATCTTTATGTATCTCTGAAAAGATTTGACTTTCAAATGAGTTTTAATTCAATCTATTAATTTTTTGAGAGCCTGAATTGAAACAGCTGTAAGTGGTATTTGTCAAATTTTAATTAATAAATAATAATTTATTTATTACCTTTCTGTTCTCTCATCTTACTATATATATATATATATATATATATATATATATATATATATATATATATATATATATATATACATATATATACATGCGAGTGTGTGTAGTTATATATATGTGCTTAACCCCGAAAGGCTCTGAAATGGTGCGTCCTCAAGAAAAACGAATTTGATTTTCGTCTCAAAGAGAAAGTCGTCCGTAAATAATAATAAGGGATATATATTTTGCTACGGGAAATAACTCAACTTTTAGATCGACAACTCTCCCACTCTCTATCTATCACCACCAATCTATCTCACTCTATTAGTTACCATACTCTTTATCACTCTTTCTTCGTGTAAATGTATTGCCTCTCACGCAATGCTTTCATTTTTGTAAGGCGGCGAGCTGACAGAAACGTTAGCACGCTGGGTGAAATGCTTAGCAGTATTTCGTCTGTCTTTACGTTCTGAGTTTAAATTCCGCCGAGGTCAACTTTGCCCTTCATCCTTTCGGGGTCGATAAATTAGGTACCAGTTGCGTACTGGGGTCAATCTAATCGTTTGGTTCCCCCCACCAAAAAAGAATTCAGGCCTTGTGCCTAGAGTAGAAAAGAAAAGCATGCTTTCATTTTACTTGAAACTTCTAATATTTACTTTCGTTTTATGACAGCTATTACGCACAACTCCTGCTTTCTGCGTAGGTAAAAATGATCAAACTTCAAACTTCTATAACAGTTTTCTAATTTTTTTTTCTAGAATTAATGAATCAAAAACTCGGATTCAGCATGAATAAGTACATCAATATACCAAATTTGAAAATTTTCACGTTATTTTAAAATTAAAAAATATGTGACAGCAACAGAAAAGATCTCAGTCTATCTCGTTCATTTTTCGCTTTTCTCATGGTAAACCTTTCCCCTCTCTCGCACTCTATAAAAGTATATAGCTCACGCTGAACGTGTATGTGTTTGTCAATGTGTGTGCATGCATGTGTTTAATGAATTTCATTAGGACGACAGAGTGATTTGAAAAATTATGTAAAAGTTAATCTATTTTAATAGCATACTTTTCTATTAGTAAATATATTCTTTCTTACACACACGCGCGCGCGGGGACTCGCTTGATGTGGGGTGGGAATTAAAAATTTAAATTACATAATTTTTTTGTTGTTGCTCAAACCCCAGCAATGAACCACCGTATCATCATTCTATAAAATTTTTCTATAGGGAAAAAATATTCAAAAGTACCAATACATGAAACAAAGAAACGAGAAAGGTTCAGGTGATCATGTGATGTGCTAGAAACAACTACATTTCCTTTAAATGACACACCTTTCCATCTGAAAATTATTTTGAAATTATAAACAGAAACAAATTGCAGATTTGGACTGTCCATATTTTAAAACTCTAATTTTAAAAAAATTCGGAAAAAGTCGAAATTTTCGGATTTATGGGGCAGCGTAACGAAAAGAAATCTGAAAAATCCCTATCAAAACAGAAAAAATCTAACTTGTGAGTGTCCTATTCCGAAAGTCTGCCAACGCAGTCTATTGTGAAAATTACCCGCCGACGACGGGATACTCAACTAGTGTGTGTGTGTGTGTGTGTGTGTGTGTGTGTGTGTGTGTGTGTGCGTGCGCGCGCACATATGTTTACTAGCATTGCAGGTGTTAAGGCTCTCAGTTCAAATTCCACAGAGGTCGACTTTGTCTTTCATCCTCCGGGGTCGATAAAATAAATACCAATTGAGCACTGGGTTGATGCAATCGACTAATCTCCTCCTACGAAATTACTGACGTTGTGCCAAAATTTGAAACCAATACATTTGCATGCGTATTTTTATTAATATATTCTATATATTTTAACTTGTAGCAGAAATATCGCTCGTTAGTGTATTTAATACTTCATATCCTACATCAGTGACACTTGAGATTCAACTCCCTTCGTTGATAACCGATACGGTTTCTTCCGCCTATGATCGAGTTCCCAGCTTTCGTATCAATTCTTTTCGATACGAAACAGAATAAAAGATGTTAAACAATCGGAGGACACTCTCGAGAAGACAGGTTTACTTGCTTGAGATGAAAGGTACCATATAAATTGAATTTCTATTATGTTACAAATGCACTTGTGAGGTTTTGCACGTGCCATGAAGACCGTATCTCTCAGGAATTTGAATTAAATTTCTGTTTTTAGTAGAGATTGTAATTAGTCAAATACCTATTTAAAATCTTAGATCACACAGTAGAGGGTGGAACAATGAAAAAGTATGACAGGTTGTCAGATTATAGGAAAAAAAATAAAGGGAATTACATGAAAAGAAAAGTGTAGCCCAAGGCAAGAAAAGACAACTTACACTTCGTGGTCGTTCGAGAGACTAGCTGTATCCTCATTACAGAAGACTTGAGGTTAGACAATGAGGTTGTGCTCTAATAGGACAGGAAGAAATAGGGTAAGAAGGTGATAGAATATTGATGAAAACGAATAGAGTATCATCACACGAAAAACTCCTCCACAGAGGATGCGACATGTTATTTACCTTGTCCAACACAGAAAAATACGGGCGCTCTTGAGTGCCCCAAGATTTAATGCTAGGAGCGACAGCGCAGTGCTCTTAACTAAATAAGGTGTAGTTAGATGTAGGCTTCTCATTCGTATGTAAGTTAGATGCCCTTATTTGCTTCTTGTGTTGTTATCATATCGTTTGATTATGAATACGTTGTGTTTATTATTTGCTTTGCGTAGGAGTGGCTGTGTGGTAAGTAGCTTTCTTACCAACCATATGGTTCTGGGTTCAGTCCCACTGCGTGGCATCTTGGGCAAGTGTCTTCTACTATAGCCTCGGACAGACCAAAGCCTTGTGAGTGGATTTGGTAGGCGGAAACTGAAAGAAGCCCGTCGTATATATGTATGTATATATATATATATATATATATATATATATATATATATATATATATATATATATATATATGTATATATATATATATATGTATATGTGTTTGTGTGTCTGTGTTTGTCACCCCAACATCGCTTGACAACCGATGCTGGTGTGTTTACGTCCCCGTAACTTACCGGTTCGGCAAAAGAGACCGATAGAATAAGTACTAGGCTTCCAAAGAATAAGTCCTGGGGTCGATTTGCTCAACTAAAGTCTTGAGAAGAGCCGATCTGCACAACCTGCAGAGATTGTGGAGGAAAGAAAAGTGAGACTTGCAGGTCATGTTTTCCGTCTCTCGAAAAGACAACGGATATGTGCAGTAAATAATATCTTCCTTAGGTTAGCATTTCATTTCTTCTTTCTTTTATTTTGTGAATTTCTGCGCTAAATTTGACGATTATTCTATGTGTCCTATTTTCAGGAACAGCTTGATGAATTGGTGAACAGTCAACGGTGTTGGAGATGGAGGTTGTAAAAAATTAATTGCAATATATTGGTCCAATTAATTGATTGGAGTCGTACTGTCAATTAAATAGTTGATTGCTGTCATATCAATTACTTGCAACATTGTCAGCGAAAGATTTTCAAATGGCTCATACTTCATTCAACGTTCAATTGGCAAATACAGCGTTCTATTATTATTTGAATTATTGTGTTGACGTTTTGTTCTGACTGCTGAGAATGATTTACTCATTCTGTCGTGCTTAAGAATTGACTGTTTTGTATGTTATCAAGTGTTGATGTTTGATTCGGACTGCTGAGAATGATACATATTCTATCATGCTTGGGAATTGGCTATTGTGTATGTTGTCAAATAATCACTGTCGAGTGATTCTTGGTTCTGACTGCTGAGAATGATTCACACATTCTGTCTTCAAGTCATTAAATCGTAACTTTGCCTGCAACGTGGTTGTGTCTTGAATTCCGCTCCAACATATTAACTGAATCAGACTTTCATCAGTGGAGTGGCGAAATATCTTCTATTTTAAACTGTGGCGAAATATCTTTTATTTTAAATTAATCCATGCCGCGTGAAAACGAGCAAATCGTCAGAAAATATCTTAACCAAATAGACAGTGAACATGTATGGAAATGCAAGTGTGGAAAAAGTTGATCCCCACCCCGCTAAAAAAGGGACTGGATGGACAAATCTTATGAGTCATATAAAAAACCAGCATTCAGAATATTCTACTAGACAAGCAACTGGACAACCATCCTTATCAAGTTTTCTTTTACTAAGAAGTAGTTTGGTCAGTCGCTCGGCCTTAAATGTCTATGTTTGGACTAAGTGGGTATGTACTGGTTTAAAACCATTTTCCTTTATTGAACACCCACTGACTCGTAAGTACACAAACTTGGGAAATAGGACAAATGTGACCTTAAAGAAATACATGGAGAAACTTACTCAAGAAGTGGAAAAGAAAATATCTAATGAACTTCCAAGTAAATTTTCGTTGGTAATCAACGGTTGAACTAAAGGTCCGACGCATTTCATTGGACTTTCTGCATCTTATTCATGCAATTATCAAAATGACTATTATACTGTTTTTCTGGCATTTTTGCCAAAGGTAAGTGAAACATCATTCACTGCTTCTCATTATGTCGAATTTATAGAGTATGTATGAAGTGTCTATAACAAAAATTTAGAAAATGTAGCTATTATCGGAGATTATACTGAAGTGAACAAATCTATAGCGAACTTGTGTAGAATACCATTGATTGGATGTGCTTCTCATAAATTCAATTTAGCTGTTTCTGCTTATCTCGACAAGCAAGAAGTTCTACTTGATAAAATTAATATGTTGATGGGTAAGCTAAAGTCATTAAAACTTACGAGTAAACTTCGGAAAAAAAAAACGCCTTTGCAACTTATACAAAGAAATAAAACCCGTTGGTCCAGTACTTAGGACATGATTGAGAGGTACATCCAACTCAAACCGTTTTTAGACTGTTTTCAAGGCGATCCAAAGCTAGTTGATTATCTGTTGACTTCACGCGATCATAATGATATGTAGACTCTAAAAGACGATTTAGGAAAGCTACGCCCAGTAACAGTCGCTTTGCAAAGAACAGAAATAGATTTGGGAGATGCTAGAATTCTTTTTGGCGAAATTTTTGCATTGTATCCTTACGAGGAGTTAAAAAAATATTTGCTCCCATCGGCAGCCATTGTGCACAGCTCAAATTTAGAAAGTGGAGTTGTGAAAATTTTACAACATGCAGAAGCAGAGCTAACTGCGGATGAAGTGGCTGCTCTACATCAGCTGAAAGTGATGACAGACACGTCACAACAGTCTGATTTACCTGTAGAAGATGATGATTTTTGCTTCAATTTGTTTGAAAAAATACAAAAAGGATAAAATTTCACCTCAGCAATATCTGAACTGTTAATTTTTGTTAACAGCATCCAATATCTTGGAACGTTTCTTCAGCTCAGCAGGTTACGCTTTTAATGATTTTCGGCAATACTTAACACCAATGACTTTAGAAATGCAATTATTTCTAAAAATCAGTTGCTCTTTCTGGGATGAAGACCTAGTTTCAGAAATCTGCAATCGTTCATGACCATTTGTTATATCTTAAAATTTTAATTGCGCTACTCGTTTGAGAAACTTTTTCAATTTAAGACCTTCAATTTATTTGTTTTTCAACTACTGTACAATGTAGAGTATACATATTGTTTGTTCCCTATTCTAAATCAATACAATTGAACTTTGAACGTTTTCTGATAATAAAGTTTTTTGAAACTTTAAGACAAGCCTTTTATTTTCCTATCATTTTGGCTCTTATTTAAATCGAAGCTAATACTTCAAAATATATGGTGTTTTTACATTCGGCAAAATAATTGACAATTAATTGCAATTAACTACAATAATTGATTGGCCTATATCCCAATTAAAATTAATTGATTGCTAGGAAAATAATTGATTGAAAAGGTCCTAATCAATTATTTCCAACCCGTGGTTGGAGAGCATAAAGATTAAAGTTGTAATTGAGAAAAAATTAGGTAACATGGAGGACTGGAAATCATCTGAATATTGGAGAAGAGTTACCTGTATCACGAAGATTCGCGCTAGGTATCAAAATACTGACGTCATGATTGCTGCTCCATGCTCTGTGAACATTGTAAAGGCTGTAAGATGTGACATGGTCAGCTGAAATGAAGACTACAAAGCTGTGGCTAACAATAAGATGGTCTTTGAGTGTGTCTCCAGTGAGGTTGACATCATGCCACCCCACATCTTTGAACAGGGTATCAGATTCAATTCAGACGGCTACGTGAAGCTACCGGAGACTGGTCAATCACTGGCTAGAGAGGTTGCTGCTGGAAGGCCATATGTGTGGCAGCAGGATTCTTTCGGTAAGAGTCAGAAGTGATTGTCGGAAAATTTCTACAACTTGATCCCCAATTTCTGGCCTTCTAATTCCCTCGATTGTAATCTCATGGATTACTATGCGTTGGGTGCGGTTGAGAATGACACCGACCACTCTGCCTACAACACCAAGGCCAAGCTGGTGGCCAAAATCAAGGTGCTCGAAGATATTCCCAGGGACACAGTGAGGAACGCAGGCGGTAGGTTTGAGAGCCGTCTTGAGGCCTGTTGGAAGCTGAGGTTAGGCTACTTTGAGTAAACAGTTATCTCTCAGCCATAACCTAGTTGATATGTTTTGATCTTTAAAAAATACTTTGATTTATGGATGTGTTTTCTTTACCTTTCACGCAAACTGTTGGATTTAGTCTGAACATCTTTAATAGTGAGTAGAATCAATAATTTTCAATTGATCACTGAACACGGTATAGTAACTTGGTCGCTACTTGTTTTGCTTCTAACATCACTATCGGTAAATCCACTCAGTTTATTGTTGTCTTTATAAATACTCTACTAGCCTTCTGTTGCTCATTCTTGACTCACTTATTTTCCATTTGTATTATCTACGAAGACATATTTTGTTGCCTAGTGTACTCTTTTCTAATTTTATCGTTATTTCTTTGCCGTGAAGCCATGTCAACACTTTTGTTCGCCTGTTGCAAACAAATATGTTTAACCGCTCCCTTTATTCTATTCTTTCGTTATAATTATGGATGAAACAAATGTCATTTCGAAAACTGAACAACTGGTTCTTTACTTCGTTTTTGAGAGAGTAAAGAAGGTATTAGATATCAATCAACTTCTGAATTTGACACTGAATTGCTTCTACTGTACAGTGCATATGGTCGGTATTCATCTCTACTGGTGTTGACGTCCCGTTGTGTGTCGCCTAATGTTATGATGGTGCCTCGATCATGATCGGGAAAATCACCCGTGTTCTGACAGGGTCGTCCATTGGTGCATGGCGGCGGTCTTCAATGCAGCTAGTTTCGGTCCTATTTTCAGAGGCTGGATTGCTGTGGGTATTTGCTCAGAGGTCAGACTAAATTGCCACCGGTCTTAACTGTTTGAATCCATATGTTCGGTCCATCAAGTGTATCCTCTCTAATCACTCTTGTACATTTTAGGTCTTGAATTATTGCTACGGAAGCAGAGGGTGCTGAAATGAATCCCACTCAAACAAGAACGTGGGACAGTTGTGTCGACATATGTGGACGAAGCTAAGGGATTGCAGTCGTCTACCACGGAAATCCAGGTGGTCGGTACAATATTGAAAGAATATGAGGTGATACACTAGAAGCTGGAATTAATAAGAAGAAGCTAGTGGGTTCGCATCTTAGGAGTAGGTGAGGTAGGTCTATATTGACCGGCGACTAAAGAATCTGTTAACATACTTAGGAGTCTCGTCTGATTCAAACCTATAAGTGACTGGAACTGCAAGATTACGGGTAGATAAGTCAGTTCTATCCAGAAATGGACGGAGAAGAAACTATCCTCGAAAGGTGAGGCAGACATAGTGAACGTGTACAATGTTTCCATCCCCATCATTTATTATCATCTGATCATCGTGCCCTTGCTTCAGGTTTCGTCTGATTAGATTGTACTTTTGAGGGAGAGACGAGTTTCACTGGTCAGAAGATCTATTTACTGTCAGCCTCTTCTGCACAAAGAATTTGGTATACTGTGGCTAATGACGACATGTTTAGATTATGGCATGTGTAGAGATTCCTGGACTGTGAGAAAGTCTGGTTGCTATTTTTCGGGCATGTGTCTGCACAGCTTGCTTCTTTGACAGAACTACTGGATTAAATAAAGACCAAGCTGGGCACTTAGCATATAGAATATTGTCAGGCGTTCATAGTTTTCTACAAGTCTGAAAATTCGATCTCTGATAACCAGCCTTTGTATTTTGTAGAAGATAGGTGGCAGGCAAGAGCGATGATGTTCTCTGGCTATCTCTTAGCAAGGATAAGAATCCGCTGAATAGTTTTGCCAGACAACTTTTAACCCATATGACTTCGAAAAACTCTCACAAATTCTTGGTCTGGTAGTAGCACTTGGAGATATTATTAGTTCGAGGTAAACTTTACTGGCACTGAGTCAACAGGGCGACGAAACAGTTTTGAACATAATTGTTTAGTCTTCGGGTGCTATTGATTTGTGGAGTTAGTAACTGGACGGCATGCCAGCGGTTCGACATACGCAAGACTATCATCTGAAAAGCAGAGAATGCTTTCCTGCCAGCTCTCCTGCCTCCCAAATTCCCACAGAGAACATTCTCTCTTGCCACTTGCCTTATAGCCAATTCTACAATGTATGTATGTATGTATGTGAGTGTGTGTATGTGTGCGCGCGCGCTGACGTCAGTCCTTTACTCAGTGAGGTACAGACCGTTTACAAGCATTATGTTAGGATTCTTGAACACTTCTATCAGAGATGTCTGAGGCACATTCTGAAAGTCAGCTGGTTCTTGCCGACTACAGACACAGAGGTCTAGAGTGAAGTCGACATCGGGAGTATTGAAGTGATAGCGCACATGCTCCGATTACGCTGGACTGGACACCTTGCTCGGATGAATGATCAGAAGATCCCTAAACATGCTGTATGTTGAACTTATTTGTGGAAAGCGCCCCAGCAGAAATTAAGATTACGGGTTAAGGATTGTATAAAGTCCTCACTAAAGGCATGTGAGATATACGAGGTCAATTGGGAAAGCGACACTCATTACCACCAATGGAAGAAACAGATAAAAGAAGGAGAGGGTACTTTTAAAGAAACACGCATTTTGCATGCTGAACTTAAGCGAGCTGCTCGAAATTGCACTGCCACTGTGGTGAAAGGAGGAAAGTTTCGTCTTCAGAAGCTGTGGACGTTTATGACTAACAAGAGCTGGGCTCATTAATCACCAGCGGAGCCACAAGCATAAATAACAATTTTGTCTGAGAGCACAATGATCTTAATGGCTGGTGATTGTCTTCTTCGGTCACGAGCGGACAGCCATCATGCATGTATGCATGTATGTATGAACGTCTGTGTGTTTGTATGTATGTTTGTGTATTTGTAAGTATGTCTGTGTGCTTGTATGCATGTATATATGCATGTGTGCGTGTGTGTGTGTGTAGGCGTGCATGTGTGTTGGTATGCGTGTGTTTGGTGTAGTGTCGTGTGGTGTGTGTGTGTGTGTGTGTGTGTGTGCGGTGTGGTGCGCGTATGTGGTGTGTGTGTGAGGGAGGGAGAGAGAGTGTATGTATCCAATCAATATGTCTGCTATAGTAGAACAATTACACCTAGTTTGGTGTTTATTGCTCTTAATCACAGCGTTTTCTAACATTGTAATTTTTGTTAGACGACTTCTCTTTTTCCTTCAAAAGTAATGCGTTTTGTGTGCTGAAACTGGAACTTATAACAGACTGATTTACTTTAATCTGAGCACAATTATGTTCAAAATTATTGTTGCTGTATGACTTAAGGTTCTGCCAGTAGTATGTAGTTTCTCTGCACTTTTAGTTTGTTAGATATTTAGATAAGAAAATATATAGGTATATGTAAAAATTAACGAAAGTAGGTTAAGTAATTTGACCAAAAGACAATCATAATTGTACATGTTATTGGATGGAAGGTAGATAAATAGACAGACAGTCAGTCAGACAGATAGATAGATAGATAGATAGATAGATAGATAGATAGATAGATAGATAGATAGCGATGTAGAAAGATAAGGTAAATATATAAGCAGATTGCGGTTAATGCTATAAGTTTGGGGTTAATTCAAGAAACGAAAAATTAAAAGTACGTTGTATTCTATATTCGTTAATACCATTGGCTGACCAATACCTGATGAGTGGTATTTAGCTGGTGGAAACTTTGCAGAAGTTGGATATAAAAGCAACAACAACAACATCATCATAAAACAAAACAAAACAATAATACACACTCAAAGTGATAACTTTTTTATCACCCATTTTTTTGTAGAAACAATTTAATATGCTGTCGCTATATTGTATATTTAGTGCTGGATCAGCACCGAAAATATAAACCTACGGTGCGATTTGAATTCTTTACTTAAGCTAATGAAACACTTGTTGATGAGTTGCTGCTGTCTCTAGCAGTCGAGCGTCCATCATTGACGAGGCCAAGGAAGGTCGAAATCACGAGATCTGGTGGTCTCAGCGCTGGAGGTGGTGGGGATTTATCTCCCCGCTATCGATATAAGCAAGAGTGCATTTTGCACCAAAAACCAATATGAGAGTTTCTCTCATGGTAACTACCGAAGTATAGTTTGTTCTAACAGAACATCCACGTTTAGGTGGGGATGAATATCACCTCTTTGTGAGTCTGTTTTATACTGACCTGAGGCTAAGCAACAGAAGCAGTAGCGGCAGCAATAGCAACAACAGCAGCCGCAGCAATAACAGCAGCAGCAGCAACATCAGTTGAACAATAACAACAGCGACGACGATAACATCAAACGTATGTGAGAAGCAAATACGCCCCGACCAAAAAAATAAACAAATAAATAAAAAGAAAGAATGAAAACAATATTAGTGAAATCCATTTCAACAAGTTACATCTATTAATGGTGTTAGAGTCTAACAAATTTGTTCCCACCATTTCTTGAAACATGATAGATTAAAAGAACGGCACTAATTTTCGCTGCCTTTGTAAGTTCGATGAAACAGTGTTGGTGTTTTCTCCTTGAAGTAGTATATATTATCAGTTTCGAAGTCTTAGAAGTAATTGCCTATTTAAGCAATAAATTCTACACGACAAACAATTAATACAAATAAAACCCTGTGATACCATTGTTAAGCTTCGCTATTGCAGCTCTGTTAAATGTCGAATAATCTAAAGCAATTTGAGCTTAATTTTCGTACTGATGGGGCTGTTTAAACTGTTGGAATTATTGATACTATCAGGGTTTGTAACATGATAAAATTACACAGTAATTAAGAAGTTTTGCTCACTTGCACATACACACACGTACATATATGTATAAATGTATGAGTACAAAATACCTGCTGCTTCTGCTAAAAACAGATGTGTGAAAGTGCTATAAAGATAACAGATATACACATATATACGTGTGCGCACGCACACACATACACACGTATGTGTGCATTTTCGTTTTGTAAGCGAAAGAAAAAGTACTCAATACCTGTAGATTATAGTATAGAGTATAGTATAGTATAGTATAGTACAGTATAGTACAGTAGAGTAAAGTATAGTATAGTATTTACTTATATGAATCTGCAGTCGCTTCCAGGCGTGCTTGTTGATGTTCGTATTTGTGCTATTGACTCAAAATATTCAAGATTTAATGTTATTAACCTGGATTTTATCAAGTACCTGTTCGAGTGACTCAAATATTCGCATGAATACTAGTACAGCAAAGACACGCACACAGCTCTGGAGATCATATTTTTCTTATTCGTAATATTCCCTGGTTACGTGTTTCTTGCTATATGTACCATCATAGATTTTATTTTCATCCACCATTAAATACCTGAACTAATACCGGAGAAAAAAGTCTAATACTGGAGAAAAACAGACAACCCCAAAACAGGCTATTGATAGAGTGGCAAGCAGCTTTTTGTCATTCTACATTCAGGAGGGAGCATTTATTTAGACCAAACTCCATTCTTTGGAAATGATGTAACTATGGACACAAGGTACTGCTGGTCACCGATAAACAACTACAATTCATGCAGCTAGTTTATCGGCTCGACCATCTACATATACTCTCGATTATGGGTATAAACCTAAATAGACAACAGCAATGTACAATGTTGTATACATACATGCTTGCATGCATACATACATACATACATACATACATTCAAAATATGAACTTTTGGTTCTGTGATTATTTCGATATATATATATATATATATATATATATATATATATATATATATATATATATATGTTTGGTGCATGCGCGCGCGCGCGTATTTATATATAAATTCGTTTTAGATGAAAAATACTATGTACTCAGGTAGTTACCACTTATGCCTAAGGATCCAAACTAGTGTTAACACAATTATTATTTCACAACTTCTAGAGCGTTACTCTCTTTTGAGTGGTTCACTTCGTTAAACATGTTTGAACAATCTTTAAATTTCTCCAGTCTCTGGTTATCTTTAATCTCTGTCAAATTAAGCATGCAAGCTGTGTCCACCCAACTGTCTTGCAATTTTCTTCACTCTATTTTGGTTTCTTGCACGTCTCTCCTTCAGGTAGTTGCATCAAATACTATGTTTCTAAATGTATGAAAATTTTTATGCTTAACATTTTTATAAATTTCAAATTCCTTTTCCATTTAGTATTCTAACATTAAATATTTTAAAGAAACTTTTACTCGTTGCATCATCTCTTTCTAAAAATCGAAACTGCTTAATATTCTGTGAAATAGAAGTAGTTAAACAGGATTTGAAAACAGATCGATAATATTGAATGCAAATCCGCTCAGATTTGCATTATGTTGAAAACACAACTTATTGTTTACTCCCAAATGTAAATTTACAATTTTCTTCAAAATTTTTTGTAGTGTTTTTCTATTGATCTTCTCCATCAATAGGTTTTGTTTTCAGTTTAAAAAGGTATTTAAGGGATAGAGGGAGGTTTTGCTATCGAACGTTTTTATTACATTAGTTGGTTAACATATTTCTTTAGGGCACTAGTGAGGAAGTACAATATATTTTATTTTTTATTATATAATCTTCTGACACAATTTAATGAAAGGAAAATGAATAACAATGAAAGTTATAAAGCTGTACTTATTGAAATAATATTTCTTTTTTATTCTTTTACTCATTTTCTGGTTTTAGTCATTGAACTACGACCAAGTTGTAGAAAGTATTCAGAAATCTTTTAATGGATTCCAGTGACCCCAGTACATATTTTGGTCTGGTATTCATTTTGCCGTTCGATATTTTCCTAATTGGCTGTTACCATTTTAACTCAAACTGCTCTTATTTTGATCGGCAACATTTCATTAAAAACAAGCACACGCGGACACAGACAAACGTGCACGCGCGCGCGCACCCAACACAAAAGAAAATAACAGGCCGCCGTCGCTTCAGTAGAAAGAATATCGTTAAGTATCAAAAAAGGTACGAACAACAGTGGCTATGTTGTAAGAATATGAAAAAATTATCTATAGTATCCTGTGTTCAGCATTAAATCCTCTCATAATTGTGGACTAAAGCAATTACCAAATCATAATATATATATTTGAGCACTTTGACTGGGTAGTGAAACAACAGCTAAACCAGTCGGCTGTAGACGTGATATACCTAGATTTTGCCAAGGCCTTTGACAAGGTTGATTATTGCATGATAGGTCACAAGCTGGTATTACTGGGAAACTAGCTGCATGAATTTCTGAAGGGCAGAGTCAGACAGTTTTAGTCAATGGCGCTCACTCTGAAGAGACACTAATTCCCATCGGAGTCCCACAAGGGAACTATACTGGAGCCATTACTATTTGTGGTAGCTCTCTCAGATACACCCTCCGCGGTACAGTCAGCTAATCTGACCAGTTATGCTGACGCACAGAAGTATTGCAGGCTGTTAGGAACTCAGAAGACATCATAAAACTGCAGAAAGACTTGAATGAAATATACAAATGGACTAACAAAAATAACATGCAGCTCAATGTTATGAAAGTTTAGGCACTACACTATCGGCCCAACACCAAGCTAAAATCGGAACACACTGGACCAGAAGGTAATATGATCCCAGAGTCAGAGTCGATGCATGACTTGGGGGGTTCACATGAGCAATGATGCAACATTCCATTTGCATATTACCAAGATGGCAACGCTGTGCAGGCGAGTGGCTGGATGGATTCTAAGGACATTCAGAAGCAGGAAAAGGGAGGCCCTGCTACTCCTATGGAGGACATTCGTTCTCAGCTGCTTGGACTACTGCTCCCAATTATACCCCCCCCCCGGAGAGTGTGAAACAAACTGTGGAACTCGAAGCAATCCAGCGCCAATACACAAAGAAGATTGACTCGATGGGCTAGTGGAAGAGGCTACAAAAGCTGAGTCTATTCTCTGGAGAGAAGATGAGATATGCGGTGATATATATTTGGAAGATCTTAGAAGGTTTAGCTCCCAATTTTGGAATTGACAGATATACCAATCCCTGAACTGGACGGCACTGTATCGTACCAAAGATCCTACCTTCCCCATCAAAATAAGGACACAATACTGCAATAGTCTGGGTTTCAAGGACCCGCAATTGTTCAACATCCTGCCAGGTAACCTTAGAGATGTACATGGTGTTAATGTGGAAGTTTTCAAAGAACGACAGCCTTCTATCTGAGATACCAAATGAATCCACATCGCGGCAGGAGACACAAAGAAGAGCAGCTCTGTCCAACTCGCTACTTCACCAAAAACAATACTGGAAACAACACCAAGTAACTACAGGTGGTGCACCAGCATGACCTCAGCCCTGGGCTATAACCAGTAAAAGATATAAGATAAAAGATACATACATACATGCATACATACATACATACATACATACATACATACATACGAGCGACATTGTACGAGTTGGTAATGAACTCCTCAAGTAACACTCTCTTCCTGATGATCTATACAGCCTCAAAACAGCTGGGATCTCTTACCTCAGAGAAGACCTGGCTGGAAAGTACTCAGCATACAAAAAAAAAAAAAGAAAGACTATGCACGGGTATGTTGCCCGGAAGCTTGAAGAAGACATTAGAATTGACACAAAGTGCAGCCTCTCTTGGACACCAGACTACTATATCACATCACACTTTGAAGGCTATGCGTTTGCAATCCAGGAACAGGAGAGACAGTGACGCTCTTGTAATCCCAAGGTGCAACCGCATGTGTAGGTTATGCCATGTTTCTGTGTAAGACATCACGCATGTGATTAGCAGCTATCCTAAAATGTCGTCAGGGTACTACCTCCCTATGCAGCACGATACTGTTGCTAAAACAATTCAAAATCAAAGAAAAAGAGGATATCTATGGACAACTGCTTCGAAACCTCCAGCTTCTATATCCAGACTTTAAATTCTTATTCATACCAATAATAATTGGAGCACTAGGTTTTGTTAATAAAGGCTTAAAGGAGAATCTGGATAAACTGGGATTTCCGGAAAGAGAAATCGACCGGCTAATTCGTACATAATAAGTGCAATGTGCGAGTGGAATAGTAAAAAAATGCAAGACTTTTCTCAAGTTCCAAATGTAAATTTGTCTGTATTAACTACATCCCAAAGCCGGAGTCTTGCATCTTTGTTAGAAACCGGCTCCCTCCTCAGTGAAGATTTATAATAATTAAAAGATAGAAGAGACGGCTGTATGGTAAGTAGCTTGCTTACCAACCACATGGTTCCGGGTTCAGTCCCACTGCGTGACACCTTGGGCAAGTGGATTTGGTAGACGGAAACTGAAAGATATATATATATACACACACACACACACACACACACACACACACACACACACACACACACACACACACACACACACACATATATATATATATATATATATATACATATATATATAATATTATATATATGTATGTATGTATGTATGTATGTATGTATATGTTTCTGTGTCTGTGTTTGTCCCCCAGCATCGCTTGACAACCGATGCTGGTGTCTTTACATCTCCGTCACTTAACGGTTCGGCAGAAGAGACCGATAGAATAAGTACTAGGCTTACATAGAATAAGTCCTGGGGTCGATTTGCTCCACTAAGGGCAGTACTCCATCATGGCCGCAGTAAAATGACTGAAACAAATAAAAGAATAAAAGAATAAAAAAACATACATACATACGTACATACATACATACATACATACATGTGTGTGTGTGTGTGTGTGTGTGCGTGCGTGCACGCCTGAGTGTGTGTGTATGTGCGTGTATGTGTGTGTGTGCGTGCGTGCGTAAGTGTGTGTGTATGTGCGTGTATGTGTATGTGATGCAGTTAGGGCTTATTAAAACTCTTCTCTTTCCTTGATGAAGGACATAATCTGAAACATTGAAAACTTTCCTTACAGCTGTCTCCAACTTCAGTGATTTTCCTTTTATACATGCATACAAGAGACTTTCTGTTCACACACACATTCGCAAACTTGCGCGCGCATACAAACGCGCGCGCGCACACACGCACACACACACACACACACACACACACACACACACACACACGTACATATATGATGGATATATGATGAGCCTCTGGTCAATTTTTCCGTCTACCAAATTCCACTCACGAAGTATTATTAGTCATTCTGTATCTACAGCAGACGACACTCGCCTAACGTATCGTGTTTAGCAGTTTAGCAAGTTTGCAACTTTTGTGTGAATGTTTAACAAAAGGGATTGAAATATGTTCTCTGAGAAGGTATCCCTAGAATGAAAATGCACTAATTAAGTAACCGACTATAATTTTGTACTTCAATGTAGTATATTCAGTTATCAGAGCAGTCTTTGACTGTGAAACCTGAGGTTGGAGATTGGAAGATACAACCTGTAATCCTGATTGGTCTTACTATGCTGGAATGATGGCATGTTTAGTTGTAGTCAATCAGTTGAACATTTTATTTTGGATCGCTGAAGGGTTGCAGGAACAGTAGAATAACAGTATAATTGTTTAAACATTGCCTAGTTTCATTCTTCTATATCCTGGGTCAAACTACTGAGATCTATTCATAAACAGAAAAGAAGGGCACAATCCTTTTTACCAAACTATTTTACTAGACAATCATATTTGTCCCCGTTGTATATCAAAGTTATTTGTATGTCAAACAATTAATGTAACATTATCAGGATACGCAGGAGATGGAAGAATAAAATAAGTAAAGTTTGTTTAAAATGGACAAAGTGATTTCGTGGAGAAAAGCTCAGACTTTCGAAGAGAAACGTAGTTCTGGCAACTGAGGAATATGATAGTAAAAGAAAAGTAAATAGAAATGTCATATCGATTACAGAACTTTCATGTCAGTGACTATGGCTTCTGATGGCTTAATTTGTTCTCAAGTGAGAATGAAACGCAGCAGAAGAAATAATTATTCTTACAGAACTATAAATAATTATAAAGGGAATTTGTTTTCAGGCGACACGTTTTCTTAACATTTCGACAAACTGCAGAGTTTCAAGGGAGATAAACGAAAATATGTACCGCGGCTGATGAATTATATTCAGCTATATTAAATACAACAGTAATTATACAACCGTAATAATCTTAATATAAACTGAATATTGGTTTCTCAAACAGATACTACATGGGGTCTCAGTTTTTTATTAATATGCCAGTAGAGATACCCGGCGTTGCTCGGGATTAAAATGGCATAGTTTGTATATATATATATATATATATATATATATATATATATATATATATATATATTACAGTCATGTTGAAACAGATGATACGGAAAAGTGCAGCATTGACGTCGAAAAATTTGTGGAGTAAATAATGGGCTAATTCGGCTAAGCGACATATCATGCGTTCGTTTGGAGTATTCTAGGTCCTAACTTGTCATGGGAGATTGTAGGTTGGGGGTATGTGCATACCTTTGCTGATCTTGAGAAAATCTCATCTCGCTTCTGTGCTGCGACATGACTTTGCTGATCTGAAAGAAAGTCTCATCTCGCTTCTGCCTTGAGACTCCATTTGATGTGCTGCAGCAGGCGTTTGCTGATCTTGAGAAAGTCTCATCTCGCTTCTGTCTCGAGACTCCATGTGATGAACTGCTGCATGCGTTTGCTGATGTTGGGAATGTCTCATCTGCCTTCGATATTGAGACTCCATCTGATGTACTGTAGCATGCCTTTGCTGATCTTGGAAAAAGTCTCGTCTCCCTTCTCTATCGAGACTCCATTAATTTAAGGGTAAATATGTAATTGTAAATACCTTGCAATCTTGCAACTGCTGCGATAATTATGAACTGGTAATTGAACAGTAAATGTATATTTTTATATACTTTGGACCTGCCACATAATTGTTTTTTGTCAAGAGTTTCACCTCCATCCGTTCGTTATGTCAGTCAACACACATACACTGACACAACATTCCGCTGTCATGGGGGTAGAGAATGAAAGTTGCCGAGGCGTAATGTTGTTCACATTAGGATATAAATTATTCATTTATTTATCACAGTAGA
This sequence comes from Octopus bimaculoides, assembly GCF_046866305.1. Lineage (NCBI taxonomy): Eukaryota > Metazoa > Mollusca > Cephalopoda > Octopoda > Octopodidae > Octopus > Octopus bimaculoides. Next base: position 100,647,996 of record NC_142929.1, read on the forward strand.
ATTAAAAGTGAAACAATAAAAGACGAACAATATTATAGGTTTAAAATAAAAAGCGAAAGAATAAAAGTGAAACAATATTATACGACATTAAAATATAGATCTTATTCTTTCACTTTTGACACGTAATACCGAACCAGCGCCAACATTATGTTGTTTTAATCAATGAAAAAAAAATTACATGTTGACACCCACGGCATCTGATAATATTACCTTGTAAAATTTGATTTGATTTGGTTGAGCCGTCTGAGAATGCATAAGGAAGACAGACAGAAAAACAGACAGAAAGACAGACAAAGAATTTTATATACAGGGTGTTCCAAAAGTCACTGATGGGTTTCAATTTTTATTAACTTCCTTAACTTTACAAATAAATCCATGAAATTTTGATACAATACAAAGGACATAATGGAAATTAATATTAATAAGTCAAATTTTGCAACACCACTACATCACATTTGAAAAATGACATCGCTTAAATGGTAGCCATTTTCGGCTTCGCACGCCTGTGCTCTTTCCAAAACTTGCACCATAACGCCCACTGCGAAATCGTTTAAACCATTTTCGAGCTGACCACTCACTGGTCATTTCCTCGTCAAAAGTTTCGTTGCGTTTTTTTATTACCTATAAAAGGCATACATAGATATTAACGTTTAACGTTTCTGAAGGACGGCACAAAATACGTAGGGACATATAACAATAAAATAAAATTATGATAACATGAGTGAAAAAATGAAATGCTATATGAAAACGCACCACCTCAGCAGCATCATTTACTTCCTTTTTATATCCAGTTCATGTTTATACTCTGTCGTTCTTCTAACTCTCCGTTTTCTATTTCATTTGGTATTTCCTTTAAATCACAAACTCCTTTTTTATATCTTAAACCTTCTTTGTATTCCATCACCTCTCCCATGCGACCTTCCGGTACCAATGCGCATGCGACCGTATCTTCTTTTTTACTTCCTTTTATATTTACAGTCCTTATGTCCTTCCACTGTGATAATTTCTCTATCTACACCTTTACAGAAAACACAAACATAACACATGGAAGGGGAGCCTTGTGGTTTTTGTATGTTTGTATCTCTTTCTTCCCCCCGTTTTTGTGTCGGTGGGGAATGGGTGGGTTTGGTGTCTGCAGTGGAGGCGGGGTTGAAAGGGTATGGGTGGGTTGGATACGGGTTGGGGTCCACTCTGATTGTCCTTCCTCCTCTTCCTCTGTTTTTTTCCTTCCACCTACTTTCCATCCTTGCTCGTCAGTTTCCTCCTTCTCTTCCATCTCCTTCTCCTTCTCGATCTTCTTCTGTGCATGGTGTTTTTATTTGAGGGCAGTCCGCTCTAATGTGGCCCTTTTGGCCACATTTGTAACAGTGAGGGGTTCTGCGTTCCACCCACACTTTCATTACAGTATCTCCTACTGACACCGTTTCTGCCAGTTTCTCCATATTTTCTACTGAAATTTGAATTAGCATATCCTGAACTTTGCCTCGCCAATTCCTTACTTCTGTTTCTGTGGTTTGGAGCACGGCCACTTCCTTCTCACTTCCAAGAAGTACTGCCGCCGCCGCCCAAGCAACGTCTATTTCAGGAGGGATTCCCTCACCCTGGCCCTGGAAATTCTTCTTCCAAAGTATGTGGGTAGGAGGATTACCCTTTCCGTCATCATCGTATTTACCGAGTGCTCCTTTGCCTTTTCTTTCTCTTTGAAATGCACAACAACATTGATGTAACTGCTTCTTCTGGCAAGATATGATATATCTTGTCAGAGTGGCCTCAATGCCTTCTCTATTTCCTCCGTAGCCTCATTTTCAATTTTTCTCTCCTTGATTGAGTACACTTTATAAACTATTCTTCCTTCTTCCATGTTTTTCAGTAACTCATTCGGTGGTGATAATTTCACGTCACTACCTTCCTTCTCCAGCATTTTCCCAAAATTCTTCAGGTTTTCTAGGCTCACCTTCTTCTTAGAGACACCTGCTACTTCTGCAAACTTTTCACCTTTAAAATTTCTTCTATTTTGTTAATAGCCCTGACCAGTTCTTCCTCAGGCGATGACAATTCTGTCGTCGACATCTTCGTTTCACTCAGGTCCGAATAAAATACATTTTCAAAGTCAGCCTTCTCTCATCAAAACGCTGAAGGACAGCACAATCATACAACTGCTGCAAAGCAGCACAAAACAATACAACACCTTTCAATAAACAATAGCAAACAATTACTGGAAGTCACAGTTGCCCGAAGCCAACGTTTCATTGTTATCACGAGAAGTTTCAACTGTTTTACGTCCTTGTTTGAAGTCGAATAGCAAAATTGCTTGAATATCGCGCTTTGACAGTTCCATCTCAGATGATTGTAACAACGGTGAAAAACATATCAATGTTAATTTATTTATGCATTTGGACAATTCTATGTCTGTATTATTAGACAATTTAAAAAAAAACTTTTAAAGAAAATTAAAAAATCTGCAAAAATCCGGTACAAATTCTTCATAGCTTAAAACGTTACTACTTTTTACTGAACCTGATATAAAGCTTTATAATACTTATTTCGACAGAATGATAGTTTTTAACTGTTAATTTTTAATGGTGAGGGTAATTCGACAGTAGTTTAATACTTTTATTTACTTTGTAGACTGCCGACCAGACATGAACGTAAAATACAGAGGGACGAAGCTTTCCGGTGTTCTACTGTCCTTTGATTATTTTTCTAATATTGGTACAATGCTGTGAATTTATTGCATGAGAGGTGTTATTGTCAACTGGATTAATCCGAGAACATAACTGGTGTTCATTTTATCGCCAATGGAAAAAATGGAAAGCAAAATCGATGTTGACGATTGATTGTTAAATTCAGAACGTAAAGGGACATAATCTAGCTTTGTATATCTTGCACTTAAAACAACTTTTGTCATTCTGCAATCTTATAGATGATAAAATGTTAAAATAATGGTAAAAAAATATATAAAAAGATTGGTTATTATGTGTGCATGCACTATATATAATTTTAAAACAGACGAGTCAGCACCAACAATAATGTTAACAATTTCAACAGGAACACATTATGATACGCAGTATAACGAAAGAAATATAGCTAGGAACTGGAGGTAAGAATATCCGTGCTTGGAAATTTATTGTTTTCAACACGTCCAAAATAACTTACAATACGAAGTTTTATTTTTAGAAGTATCTTGATATGTGTAATAAAAGACTTTTAGTAAACATGCTTGTTCCATTGACTACAGAATCTCCATTTTGAAATTGGATTTCGTCAGACGGAATAACTTATGAATGTTGTATTTCTTTAAATGTCAGCCTATCATGTTTTTATATCTTTTATTGTTTGCCTAATAAACGGATGTCATTGCAAACCATTTTCTGCAAGTTCTTTCATTGAAACATTCTTTCCCATAAACTGTGTGTATGTTTCGAGTCGCTTCGGCTGCAGAGTTTCCTTTTTTTGTACTCATAAAGCATTATGTGCCTTAAATGCTCTTTGGATACTTCCATGTTAGAAAGGGTTTTAATCAAAGAAATTTTAATTCTATTATTCTGTAAAATAATAATATAAACGGATGTCATTTTTGGATCCTGTGTGCAAAAAAAGGAAACAAAAAACAAAAACAAAACAAAACAAAAAAAAAACAGTTTTGACAACAGAGAAAGAAAATATTTGTTGGCCTGTGTTATTTGCACTGCTATATTATGAAATATTTCTGAAATGAAAATTGAAATATGAGCTAACGTAGGAGCTTCTACGTGCTAGGAACAGCACCTAAATCACCCTGAAATCAGATTTTACAGTCTTAAATAAGGACACATCAGATGATGTAGTCGTATACAATCCTTTAAAATGACGGATAAACACAGCTTGAACGTTTCTCATTATTGATCTGGGAATAACTGAAAAAAGCATATGTTTGATAAGTCTATTTGTTTAAAATCGAACAAACTGCAGTGGTTGTTTAGCTCCAGACTAACTTTGATCAAGATCTATGAACAAAGCCATTCCTTACATAACCATCTTGTCATATCATCAGAGTTGTGTATCCAGTACATTAGCGAATGCATCCTTCCTAGGATATAGTTGATTAAATCGATTCCGAGACCAGCGACCAGGCTTAGAGGTCAGCTTGATAGCTCGGATAAGCTGAAGTTTTAAGCAAATGCATAAACGTACCATCATATTTTAGTTTCGTATAAAATATTAGAATTTCATTCATCCCCTAATAAATCTTAGAACTATATATATATATATATATATATATATATATATATATATATATATATATATATATATATATATATATATATTTATATATATATAAATATATTAATGGATTGGCTGACTGGGTTATTAAAGCAACTGGTAATGTGAACTTGAAAAGGACTATATACATCAACCAAAATTCGATTTTCGATGAGAAAATAACAAGATGGTGACCAAAGAAGTTAAAGGAAGACAGATATCTTTTTCTTTTTTACCTAAAAAATAATTTACATCTTACTGGGTGAAGGATTTTTTTTATTGCTCCCAAGAGGAGTTGGTTATGTAACTAAATATTGCTAAAAAGGATTTTAAAATTTCCAGGCATAAACATATTTCAACAGAAAACTTTTATTTTATTTTTATGTAATCATTGAAAATAAAACTGTACCTTTCTTTTTCTCTTATGATGGGCGTAATAAAAGTAAATATATTCTATATATTTGAAGGCAAAATATCAAGTAGGTAAAATGAATAGAACGAATTCTAACTAATATATCTAATCCCAATGATATATTAGTAGTTATGTATTTATGTATGTATGTATGTATGTATGTATGTATGTATAATTCATTTCAACGTTTTTTATGGAAATCAAGAATTTCTTTGTTTTTCTTCATTAAAATTATTTTTTATCACGTTCGCATAGGATAAGAATATATTCGAAATGACCATGTTTTTATTACATATTGAACTTATATGTGTCGCTTTACGACCGATGTTTTTCGAACACGTTCTTAGATTAATTGCATTCCAAAGTTAAATAGTTTCTGTGGTCTGAATATCTGAGCACATAGTGATCGATATTTCCTTGAGAATGAGATTTGTAGTAATTTACTGAATATTCAAAGGTCTTAATTCCTTATGTTATTATTGCTGTTAACCCTTTTTTATCTTGCTGTCATGGACCTTCTTTCTTTCACCCTTCTCTTCTTCTTCTTCTTCTTCTTCTTCTTCTTCTTCTTCTTCTTCTTCTTCTTCTTCTTCTTTCATCATCATCTTTCATCATCATCATCATCATCATCATCATCATCATCATCATCATCATCATCATCATCATTTTTTCTGAAATGTCAGTTTCGACCTCCTCCTGGCTTGCGAAAGTTATGTCCCTCAAATGATTCTGTAAACTACGAAATAAATGGTAGTTTGAAGGGGCAAGATCGGGAGAATAAGGTGGATGAGGAATTTTTTCCCAACCAAGCTCTTCGATCTTCTGTGATGCGATCTTTGCAGTGTGGGATCGCGCATTATCCTTATGAAACATCACTCCTTTTCGATTCACTGAAGCGGATCTTTTTTTTTTTTTCAAAGCTTGGTTCAAACGCTCTAATTGCTGAGAGTAGACTTGAGCATTGATTGTTGCATTAGGTGGTAACAATTCAAAGTGAATTACTCCTTAGCAATCCTACCAGATAGAGAGAAGAACCTTTTTTCAATGAAGTTTCCTTCTCGGTTGTGGTTGAGCTTTTTCCCTTTTACCAGGCCACTGTTTACGACGTTTAACATTTCGATAGAAGATCCGTTTTTCGTCACCAGTCACAAGTCTATCCAAAAAGGGTGAAATGAGTTCGCGAGAATGGAGAGAAGAGCAGATGTCAACTCAGGATTTGCGGTTGCTTTCGGACAATTCATGAGGCATACATTTTCCAAGTTTAGGAACGTTTCCAAGTTGTTGAAGATACGATGAACAGTTGTATGGTTTGAACTCTGCAAGTTCTTTCATTCAAGCATTCTTTCCCATAAACTGTGTGTATGTTTCGAGTCGCTTCGACTGCAGAGTTTCCTTTTTTATACTCATAAAGCATTATGTGCCTTAAATACTCTCTGGATACTACCATGTTAGAAAGGGTTTTAATCAAAGAAATTTTAATTCTATTATTCTGTAAAATAATATTTAATTAGTTTAAATGTACGCAAATGCATAAAAATAGTTTTAAATTCCATTAGACATTCTAAAATACTCTTAAATTTCATTCAATTTTTTAAAAAGGTAAAATCGGACAGAACTTATGGGATGACTTGATAATTGTATTTTTTTGTCATTGTTTCTATAAATAATGTCCGTCTATTTCTTCATATCTATTTTTTCTATTTATTTTCTCTGTTGTCTCTTTTCGCTTTTATTGATATTGTTATTTCTGTTATCTATACAAGACTGCAGGGGTGAATGTTTCCTTTCAGCTACTCTGAGTTGATAAAATATATTCTAGTCATATACAGTGGTTGATTATTCAATCGATCGTACTCACGTCGTAATAAATTTGTAATCATGAGTCAATATGAGGGTTCGTTATACCATTGAAAAAGCGGCGAGCTAGCAGAATCGTTAGCTCATCGGACAAAATGGTTAATGGTATTTCTTCTGACTCTTTATGTACTGAGTTCAAACTCCATCGAGGTCACCTTTGCCTTTCATTTTTTCGGGGTCTATTAAAAAAAGAAAAAGACAAACAAACCTAGGGTCAATGTAATCGAAAGGGACAACCACAAAGTCTTGAAAGCAAGACAGCTCCATCGTCAACCATTCCAAAAACAGAACCCAGGATGAGAGTCCAGTGACCAAGACAATGACATTGATAACAACGTGATGGTGGTGGTGGTGGTGGGTATTGTTTGGGGTGGAGGTAGCCAGTTGTATTGTTGTTGCTCTTTAGTCCCAAATTAATCCTCATTTACCTAATAGCGTTTCTTCCATAGGCACAAGGCCTGAAATTTTGGGTAAATTACATCAATCTCAGTGTTCAACTGGTACTTATTTTATCTACCCTGAAAGGATGAAAGACAAAGCTGACCTCGGCGAAGTCTGAACGCACAGCGTAAAGACGGACGAAATGCTGCTAAACATTTTGCTCGGCGTGCTAACGATTCTTATTACTTTACTGCCCACAAGGGGCTACACACAGAGGGGACAAGCAAGGACAGACAAAGGGATTAAGGCGATTATATCGACCCCAGTGCGTAACTGGTACTTATTTAATCGACCCCGAAAGGATGAAAGGCAAAGTCAACCTCGGCGGAATTTGAACTCAGAACGTAGCGGCAGACGAAATATCGCTAAGCATTTCGCCCGGCGTGCTAACGTTTCTGCCAGTTCGCCGCCTTTCATTGAGCTAATGTCAAAGACGCTCATTCCCCAATGAACCTCATCTTTTAGTTACATCCTATCCTCCTGGAATTCTGAACTTGGCAATGCATTATTTTAAAAGTTAAAACTTACATGTGGCTTTCTCCGGGACAGCAGTGTGAAGTTCAGAATTCCAAGAGTATAGGATTTAACAAAGATACGAAGTTGACTGACGTTCAGTGAGGAAAAAGTGTACAGTATGTCCTTGATGTTAGGCCAACGAGGCATGACTTGACACTAAATAGCAGCGGCAATATAACTGACTACCTCCACCGCAAACAATACCCTCACCATCACGTTGATACGTGCAGTTAACACACGTTGTTATAGATGTTATTGCCATGATCATCGGGCTGCACCCAGTGATGCTTTCTCCCCGCATCTCTTCTCTATTGCGTACTTTGGGAATGGTTGCGAATGTGTGAGAATGTATATATGCATCTGCCTATTTAGATATGAAAAGGTATGGCCTTGAACCTCTGTACTCTGTTTGTTTCTGTCCTTTAGATTTAGCCATGCCAGAGATATTGTCGATAATTTGCATAACGGAAATATATATTAAACATTTAATATTATTCTTTGTTGTATTTGGGGACGGTCATGTTGCCAGTTTAGCCAATAGAAACACACGCACTATATATTTGGTATTAATTTGCTTCAGCTTTATATTATATTACATTACATTAATCATATTTCGGCCAGAATTCTTTCGTCACACTTCTGTGACCTCATCAGTGGTCCTTTGTTTTCTTCTTTCTTATTTGTGTGTCTCTCCTTGCTAACGATCAGCCATTTTGTAGTTTGTATTCCTATTGTATGTGTCTACATTTGCGCATGCGTATCCCTCTATGTGTGTCTATGTTTGTCTATGTTTTGTAAGTGCATGTGTGTGTATGGGGAGTCACTAAACACCAAGAGGTGGATTAACAAGACTATACAATTTTTCAACCAGCTGTTATGTAATCCTGACAGTATTTTACTGAAAGGCGTATATGTTTTATAAAACATAAAATATATATGTTTCCCGTATTATATTAATACTCTTACGTGGTTCATATTCCAAACAGCAGCCTAATCCGTGGTTTGATGCACCGTGTCATACCGGACTGGATATAGGAGTGGGACATAAGACCTACCAAACAGCCTTAACTTTGGTTACGGTTCGCGTTTCACAGCACTTATCTATCTATCTATCTATCTATCTATCTATCTATCTATCTATCTATCTATCTATCTATCTATCTGTCTGTCTGTCTGTCTGTCTGTCTGTCTGTCTGCTTGCCTGCCTGTCTGTCTGCCTGCCTGCCTGTCTGTCTGTCTGTCTGTATGTATGTCTGCCTGCCTGTCTGTCCGTCTGTCTACACACGAACGCACACGCACGAACGCACGCACCCCCCACACTGACCAGAAACTTCTTAATTATTTAACTATTGACAATAATGAATTGAAATTTTTGGTAACCTTTATCGAGTACATTGAGCTACTGTTGTAAATTTGGTTTTCTTGACGAGCGCAGAGGAAAAGAATAACCTAATGGAGACTATATCTCAGGGTTATGGATTGCAATAAGAAATTTGTGCTAGATGATTCGTAAAGAAAGTCAAATGGTTTAACCTCGTATTCAATTCTGTAAACCAATTTATCATTCAGCTGGAATTATATTCTTAAAATATCCAATTTTATTCTTAAGATATCCAATTTTAGTTACCAGGATCTGTGACTGTATTATACATATTTGCCAATTAATTTCACCAGATTCTATTTAATTAAAATACAATCACCTTAACTATACCAAATTAATTTAATACAGAGAATTTCGCTAGCTTGTACTGGAACACCTCAAGCCCAACCATTTACTGAACAGAGTATATTACATAATTTTACATAATAAAGCGGTGCTCCAGCATGGCCGCAGTCAAATGACTGAAACAAATAAAAGAAAAAAAGAAATATAGACGCAGGTGTGGCAGTGCGATAAGAAGTTTGCTTCCCAACTACATGGTTCAGCTCCATTGCGTGACACCTTGAGCAGGTGCTTTCAACTACAGCCACGAGCTGACCAAAGTCT
>NC_142929.1:100662450-100709950 GCF_046866305.1 Octopus bimaculoides
ATCTACAATTTTATTTGTCTGCATACTCTCATTTAAACACGAGAAACATCGCTGACATCAACGAGAATTAACGAACGCTATCTTTTCGTGACAAGATATAAATTATCCCAATCAACAATAACCAGGACTTAATATTTTATGCAACGAGAGCTTTATAAATGACATATAACTAATGCTTTCTAAATGTAATTGAATTTTAGATTTTTGAAAGCATAGACCTTCATTATTATCGATTTCTTTTAATGTATAGATGGCTATACATTATATACATGTAGAGATAGGGATATTATTTATTCGTAAAAATATGTTAAGCTCATGATGTGCTGAATCTGCGAAACTGGTTTCTTTTCCGAATGAGATATTTGTATTCCTTCCCAAAGGATCCCTTGATTTCCGGTCAATATTGACACCTATTGAAAAGATAACTTCCATTTAGCTGACTTCTCCATTCGTACTGCATAAACATGGAAGCTTAATTTTTTGATCCATCGACCTAATTAAAAAATTCTTTGCCGTGATGTAGAGACGAATACTGTTGAGAAAACTATACAGTTCAGTTTCGATCACCATTTAGAGTTAATTTCCTGTGTTTACAATGTAAATGATTTAGAGAATGGCCTGAATGTGACGTTCCATCCTCACTTCACTCACTGAAATCAGCATTCATGTTTCAACAGCGGATACTACTACAATGAATGCATAGATATAAATGCTCCGGAAGCAATGCTTCTACAACGTCAACAACTACGACCTTAGCAACTACGTTGTTCATGACAGTTGTTGTGTGTAATGCAAACAATATAAACAACAACTGCGATAAGAATAGCATTATAAATCTGAATAACAATGGTAAGTGAGCAACTACGTTATTGGCAGAAGATCTCGCAATGACTAGAACAGTGATTAGTGTGATAACAGCAGTAAGAGAAGAAATAACAACAGAGGCAATGAACAGAAAGAGACACCTTCTAAGATAGAGCGTAAACATTAGTTTTATTGTAGAAAACTTAGACCAATATTGAAAGAATGAAGGATTAAATGTGAGACTGATGATAAAATAAAGTTGCATCGTAAGTTATTGAAACTAAACAGAAAAGAGTGATTGTATAGAGTTGGCTAAACACGAATACAAGGAAGATAAGTGGATTTAGTATATATAGAAATTGTTGGGTTGCATAAAATAAATCTGAAGTACGGTAAAATTACATATGACATAAAATATAAACTGTCAGACAACCTTAACATTCCAAACGACAACAGTAACGAAGACATTTATATCAACACAAATCAACAACGTGAATAAAAGAGTTATTTGTTAAGTTGATTTGTTCTAATATAGGTAAATAGAGATAGGTAACAAAAACAAGATATTAATGTACATTATTTACATTGTACCAGATTTCATTAATAGAGGAAATTAACTCCACCAGTAGAAGACTCGTTGATGTAGAGCACAAGCAGACGACCCGTTGATATAACAAGTAACTGAGACAGAAGGAATATCAATATTGAATATTCAGCTCGTAACGGAATTTCAGTTTGATGAGTATCTGAAGTCTAATGAAAATAGGATTGGTAAATAGTTTAGGGAAAGATTAATCACCTGAGCCACACGAACAAAATATTTTTCGACCCGGACGAGAGTAAATAAGGGAATAACAAAGAGGAGTCAAGAAAGAAGAGAAGAATTTAGAACAATTACACGTGACTTAGGTCGAGAAGCATAATCTCGGTTTTACAGTCGGCTGAAGCTGCAAATTACAATTGATGGTTAAACACTAAGTATCTGGGGCGGAGTATCAAAAAGGGTACGAACAATACCGCTAAAGCAGTCAAGTCACTAGTACTACCAGTTATAAAGGGTCGAGTTCTTTCCACAGATATGGTTTTGCTCCCATTTCCTTTTGATACGGGAACAAATTAGTTTTTAGTATTTGCCTTTATATTATCATGCGATTGTCATGCTTTTTACTCTTGAATCGATGTTTGAATGATTTTAGCTTGATTTACAAAGATATGTTGGATGATATCTAATTATAAGACATTTTGTGACCAACAGTTTAGACATTCTTCCTCTGACTGAATGACTTAAAAGAAACTACTTTTCGATTGGTCAGTTAGATTTGAGGAGGTAATAGAGAAATTTAAAAAAAAAACAAAAAAAAAACAAAAAAAACAAAGACTCGCCCTTTAATTTAGAAGCACCTTTTTTCGACCTTCGTCGCATCCTGTCACCTTTGATGTAAATGGCAGCCAATATGAGCACCATGAGTCTGGTGCCAGCTCATGAACAATGAAGGTTGTATGAGTCAAGTTCCTACAATACAAGATATTTCTGTGAATGTTCTGCATAGTAGTCTTTTGCTTTTACTAATTGAAATTTAAAATGATATCATAACTCAATTTTTAGTAGAGTTGTTCTGTTAGAGAACAAATCACAATGTCGGATAGTGACATGGTCACCAGATATAGTAGTTAGCTGCGTTCTGCTTGACCTATAACCAACTCTAGACCAAACAGCGGCATGCTAGTGGGAAAGATGACAGAGCGGGAGACACTGTTGTCTCTTAGAAAAACTTACAACTCAATGCAGAGTCGACATGGCGAGTAAAGTCTTTTCTTGGAAAGTCTAAGTAAAAAATACCAATTAGGTGACCGGTGCCAATAAAATTCCTAATAACAGCAAAATGGCCAGATTGAATACTACATCATCCTTCTCACAAGGTTAAAAGTGGATGCGTTCGAGCCTTAGGTAAAAGGGTCCGTTCGAAAAATATATTGCAGTTTCCACCCAATGTTGGGGAGGCCAGTGTTTTAGGGAGACTTGTGGTGGCAGATGCACAACAGTTACATGTCTCGGAATCTCAAAACGAATCCAGAAGAGAAGGGCCGTTATTAATTGGCAACTGGAACGTTACAATCCTTACAGGCAAGGAACAAGAATTAGGGAGGGAGAGACCAAATGTTACCAGCTAGATACAGTCAGGGGTTCTTCTACAAAGTTCCGTGGATTTGAAGAAAGAGTGAAAACTCCGTTATTCATCCGATTAAGACTGCACATACGGTAATGAACATACTTAGATGTCCCCGGTTGTCTGAGTTTGTTATGAAATGGATCCCGGCGCAGTAATGCGCCAGTTTCAGCACTCGGTTACCAGAAGAAAGTAGGTAAGAAAGTCAAACTCACTATCTTCAGTTCAGTTTTCGCGCGTACCTTTATGATGATCTTTGGTAGTGAACCGAAAAAAGTACGATCGCGAATACAAGCAGCCGATATAGGGTTCCATTGACGGGTCACTGAAGTAACGTTACCCGATAAAATAGACGGATTTTAACGCAATGTAGAACTGTGTGAATGAATCGGAGAGTAACGAGGTAAAGGTTTGTAGAATCTTGAAGGCACTTCTCTCTGAACAAGCTGATTGTAGAGCTTGAAATGTGGTCAAATCATTGTAAGTAAATTGAATCTCAAAGAGTAATTTTGCGTTAATAGATATGACATGTAAATGTTCAGGAGGGGCCCTGCATACTTAAGTTTCAAATCTAATCAGTCAACTAAATTACAATTTTCATACACAGAGCCAAGCGTATGGAGCTTAACATTTTGATTTCGGCACAAAAAACTTAATGAGAGTTGATATAGTGTATTACCTGTAACGGTTAGTAAATATGATTTCGTGATAAATTTATACAAAGTCGATTAAATCCGCTATAGAATGAGCAACATAGAATATAAGACTACATTTAGAATGGATAGGACTTTCTTCATGGAAGAGAATTTTCTAAAATATCACACTGCTGAAGTATTATATAGAAATGAAGATTATGTTTCTTGTGGTAAGTTATGTGTACTAAGCCGCGAATATACAGTTTACAGTTCATTTTCTCAAACTACATCAACCTATAGATATTCATGTAGAAAATTAAATGTATAGATTTCAACCTTGAAGCGCTACTCTCCTCTCCCGACTAATCGATAAGAAAGAAACCTAATCAGCGGATCCTGTCTAAATAGTTATATCTTGTTCATTTATCCTTTTCACTAGTTTCCTATCTTTTATTCTTACTCAGCATTTGTTACTCATTGTCGCACTTACGAGTATGTTTTACTGAGTTAGTTTCTAGTTTGTTTTTCGGCTCCATCCTTCTAGAAAATTATATTCCAATCAAGCCTACATAAATTATACGAACGACCAATTTACTCCACAGTAACGTTATCCATGCATTACTGTATATGGTTGTAACTTTCTTGGACTATCCATTCTTGCTCTTTCCATAGAAGTAAACTAAACTTAGAACATATCAATCTCACTAAACTGTGAAACACGGATCTGGCGCACAGATTAAAAAAAAAATGTTAACTAAACAGTTGTAACTTCGTATACTGGTAGAATCTCTCACGCAGAACACGGTTTACTTTGAACATTTCAAACAAAATTTGGTATTTTCGAAGTTATTTCGTGTTAAAGTTGTCATATTTAGGCAATTTCAACCAATCAACGACGTGTATTCAGTTGGAGAAAGCTACTGCTGTTTGCGATAGTAATCGAAGAGGAACAACTTCTGGGTACTAAATGTCACTACTCTGTTCTATTCTTATGTCGAGCGAAGATGATACCACCTTTATCCTTTCTTCCTTTCTAGTCAGCACCGTGCATTGCTTACTCTTTCCCCCTTCTACACTATCAACTAGCAACCAGCGAGCGAACTTGTCACTGCCACTACAATTACCATATTTTCCAGTGTATAAGCCGTTATTTGTTTTGTTTTACCTTCATGTTTTGATGATGTTGTTTTTAATCTAATAAAGACTTTTATATTGATGAAATGTATTTGTTGTTGATTATAGTAAGATAAAATCATGACAATAATAATACATCTCATAGTTGTAAAATAAGGCATTTTGAAACTATATACTCGTCAACAACAAAAAGCTAGCTGCGGACTCGTAGCTCTATAGGTCTTCTAAACACCGGTGCGCTTTATGTGTGGATAAAACACCGATGTCGGGTAAACGAATAAATATATATAAATAATATTTCTTCCTTCTTGGTGTTGATTCTTCGAAGTTTACTGGTTACTCCGACATGAGAACAAAAAAAGCGTGTAATATGCAGTAAACAAAGTCAGTAACACAGGCAGTAAACAAAAAAACAAAAAAAATAGAAGAGTAGTGACATTTAGTAGAGATGACTCTGAAGTTGTTCCTCTTCGATTACTATTGCAAACAGAAGTAGCTTTCTTCAACTGAACACACGTCGTTGATTGGTTGAAATTATCCAAATACGACAACTTTAACACGAAATACCTTCGAAAATATCAAATTTTGTCAAAAATGTTCATAGTAAACCGTGTTCTGCGAAAGACATTCCACCAGTATACGAAGTTTAGTTGTAGAAAAATTAATTAAAAAAATCTGTGAGCCAAATCAAACAGATCCTGAAACACTTGTAATGCCAAGATCGCTGTTACACTCCTCCTCTTCCTAACCTTCTTCTTCTCCTTCTTCGTTTCTTTCTCCTCCTCCTCTGACTTATTAAATAACTATTTCAAATTTTTACCACAAGGGCAGCTTGGGGAAGGTGGAAATGAATCGATTACATCGACCCCAGTGTTCAACTGGTACTTATTTCATCGACCCCGAACAGATGAAAGGCAAAGTCAACCTCGGAATTTGAACTCACACCGTAGCGACGGGCCAAATACTGCTAAGCATTTCGTCCAGCGCACTCACGATTCTGCCAGCACGCCGCCTTCTCTAACTTAATAAATAACGAAAGCTAATCACATGTGCAGCTAGTTATGGTAGACAGAGTGAGTACTCACATGCTCTCTCTCTCTCGCGCACACACACACACACACACACACACACACACACACACACATACGAATATATGTATGTATATACGTGTATACACACGCGCACGCACGCACACACACACACACACACTAACGTATATATCTACATGTATACACACACACAGACGCACACACACACGCATATATGCATACATACACACATACACATATGATGCCTTGGGATATTGCTACGGATCACCCTCAGGTATAACTCTTGATTAGATAAAAGTTGTTAATGCATCTGTGGGCTTCCTTCCTGAACACGTAATGACAGCATATAAACTCTTTATAAAATATGCTGCACTATAAATCGATGCGCGTGATTTTCAATAAATTCCCGTGTGTCAAGAAAGACATGCTATTGGCACATACATCTGTACGTGCTTGTGTGAAACCCCTTTTCTCTGCTCACTGGATAAACACTCAGAGCTGAAACTTAACCTTTAGTATAAGTTAATATCGGCATAATATAATAAAATACTCAAATGCTTTGAATTTTTTAAATTGTATAAAAATTTGTAATGTGACAATGTAGCTATGTCATACCATGACTTCTGTTGAAAATACTTTCACTGAATGATTACGTCAACGAGACTTTCACGGCAATGCAATTTTTCTTAGTTTTATCACAATGTTACTTTTAATACTATATTTTCGTATAGAACATCGCGTAACTCAGAATCTCTGAACAAATACATGGTGTACACAACTCTTCACTTATTTATTTGAAAGCTTTAATTGTGGAGATTGAGATGATGGGAAAATAATCTATTATTCTCTTTAGTAAAATTATAAATATTCTGGAAATTGTTCGTAGATTCAAAGCTAAATTCAAGGCATAGATTCAAAGTTCTACTGTTAGCTGAAGGTAAGTGGTACGAGTTATCAGTTGAAGGACAACCAGAAACAAATTTGAAAGAAGATTCCTAATTACTTTCTTCAATTTCACAGTTGACTACCTTATACATGCTTTAGAGAATGGATTACGCTGTGTTTTCTATAGATATATATAATTTACTACACATTATATGCAAATCCCCACGGCTGTTAATATTGTTTTGTTGAGGGAAGTTAATCCGAAACAGAACTGTAAGAAGATGGTTATTTTTCTGTTTACTTAAAAGAACAATATGATGTTTTCATATAATCTCAATCTTTACAGCTAAGGGCTGGCTTTCAAATAACAGCAGAGTTATCTATACTATAAATAATATTTTTGCTAATATGAGTTCCTTTTTTAGCACGTGTACATAATCTTTCATGCAGGTTTATTTGTGTCGCCTCTATTTGTGTCAATCAGTCTTTCTTTTAATGAAAACTATAAATTAGTGATAAATCAAAAATTCTTTCGTTAGTAAACATATTTCTTCACAGTCTTATGTTCTTCAGTGTGGAAAACTTATTTCAAGGATAGTTCTTTATCTAGGCTATTGAATTACAGTCTTCTAGCATATCACTTCCCTCTCTTATAGTAATTGTTTTTACTTTTTCCATACACTGTTTTACTTCCTGTGTAATCTGAATTTATCCTCCATCTTAAATCATTCAAGTCTAATATAACATACTAGGGGTGCTGAAAAGTTCCTGGTTTTGGGTAAAAGAAAATACAGGAAGATCAGTTAATTATGATTTTATTCAATATATTCCCCTCTCAGATTCACACACTTATTGCAGCGATCCTTCAGCTTTTCTAAGCCCTGTAAAAGAACTCAGAAGATTGGACCTTCAACCAGGCTTTTTGCGATATCCTAAAAGCTAGGAACTTTTCAGCACCCCCTTGTAATGTTTAATGCTAATCTTTATTTTACTTCACTGTAGTATTTCTGAAATACCATCGACATAAAGTTTTCATCTAAGTTCCTTTAACCATTAACTCGGTTAAAAACCTCATTTGTTAAGTATAAATTCGTTTTCTTTCTTTGCGCTTATATATATATATATATACATACATATACACACACACATATATATATATATACATATACACACACACATATATATATATATATGTGTGTGTGTGTGTGTGTGTGTGTGTGTGCGTGTACTCTGTCATGCAATGTCCTGTGTGGTAGAAAAGTATAAGTAAATTCCAAGAACTCAAACACTACCACTGTCTGCAAAAGCAGTAACAGCATAGAAACCAAACGAACTGCGAGTCACTAACCAGAGTAAGGGCCATGCGAGAACAGTAGCAACTAAGACTTCGAAATACCGAGAGTAAATCAGACCCACCACCATTACCACTACCACCACCTGAAAATTTAATTCTAAGAGTTTACCATTTCCTGTTTGGCTTCATTTTTCGATTTCTATTAAGAGACGCTAAATGACATTATCTGAGTATAATAGATTTGGGCAGTAAAATGTACAGCTTCTCTAAAGGTCAACTGTTAGTGGATTACTAAATTGTAGATTTTCATATATTGACCCTAAACACGAGATAAACTGAGAATGTTGTCTGTAGAAAAGGCGGGGAGCTGGCAGAAATGTTAGCACGCCGGGCGAAATGCTTAGCGGTATTTCGTCTGTGTGACACCGGTTTAAATGCTTAGCGGTATAACGACTCCGTGAATTTGAATTATTACTTATCATTTGAGTGCGTCTGTACAGTAAGTGCAAGTTTCCATTGACTGTTTTTGTGTGTTCTTGTTATAACTATCGTGTGATAGTCTTCGTTCGAAAACTATCGTGTGTTTCCCCTATGGGGGAAACAGTAATTGCTGGTAAGATGCCGAATAGTGTATCTTCGTCTGGCGAAGAGGCGTCAACCGAGGGAAAAAATATAGAAAATTTATTGTTTGGAGAAGTTTCGGATTCTTCTGAAGAGGAGTTTCCAAATCTATCAAATTGTACCGTTACAAGGAGGAACT
The DNA here is from genome assembly GCF_046866305.1 of Octopus bimaculoides. Classification (NCBI taxonomy): domain Eukaryota; kingdom Metazoa; phylum Mollusca; class Cephalopoda; order Octopoda; family Octopodidae; genus Octopus; species Octopus bimaculoides. Next base: position 100,671,180 of record NC_142929.1, read on the forward strand.
TAAATGTGAAAAGCATACAAACGGAAGAAAAACAAAAAAGAAGTTTTGCGTTGGCGGCTGGAGGTGGAACCCGCCAGCTGTCGACAAACAAAAGCGACATATTAAAATATAAAGACATGTTAAAAATTGAAAACGGTGTTGTCAAAGTTCAACCACCGGAAGAATTTTTATTAATAGAAAAAAACCCAATTATTTTAAAAGTTTACTGCAAAAAGAACGGAAAATCGAGCGAGTGAGCGAAGAAAGAATTGAACAATGTCTAAAGCCCATTTGGCAGGACATTACTTATCTAGCAAGAGGCAAAAAAATCGGTACCATTGAGGTACATTTAAAAAACATTGAAACTGCACAAGTGCACTCTGTAAAATCCTTGGAAACCGAGGATATAATTTTAATACCGATTTACATGGGGATGAGGACATTCAATGTAAAAATAACAAAGGTCCCACCTCAAATTGACCCAATGTGGTTGATGGCGGCGGTCCTGGCAAAGAAGGTAGATGAGGTAAATATACTTCAAGCTATCGTCACCGAAAAACCATATTGGATAGGCCACACGGTCCACTTATTAATTCAAGGAGAACAGGCTGTAATTGAACAACTTCCAGAAAAAATAGAAGTTGGGGAGGAGTTGTTCCTCAACGTTTTTGTCGAGGGTCGAAAGCCCCGGTGTTTTTTGTGCGGCAAATTAGGCCACATTCGAAGGAACTGCATGGAAAATGAGGAAGACGAGGAAGAGGAGAAAAAAGAAAAAGAGGAAGAGGAAGAAAAAGAAGAAAAAGACGAGAAGAAAACAACAAACAAAAGAAAAATACAATCAGCAGCTCAACCGAGAGTGGCGACCAAAAAAGACCAAAAAAGACTCAAGAAAATTGGATGTGATTGTTGCAACGGAAACCCGAGTAAAGGGACCAAGAGATCTGTCCCCCCTCCTGAACGGCTACGAGAAATACGTTTCTCCGAGTCGGGCGGGAGGCGGGGGTGGGGTGTTGGTCCTACTAAAAAGAAACCGGGTAACCGAGAAAAAGTTAGTTTTTTCTGATCCAGAAGGCAGGCTGGTCGTTCTTGACCTGACATTCAGTTGTGGCAAGATAATCAGGCTAGTTGCTATTTATGCACCCAATATTATGGGCCCGCAAAGTGAATATTTTCGTGACCTGGGCAAGTTCCTGGCCGCGTCGCATTCGCTAGTATTGTTAGGAGACTTTAACACAATATATGAGGCACACACAGATTGTATTGGCTCGAACACGAACAGAAAATGTAACCCAGGCTTACGGGATCTGCTAAGTCACTTTCAGCTAGCAGACCCATATAGGTTGGAACACCCAAACACTCCACAGTGGACGTGGTCAAATAGTGGCGGGTCTACCAGAACATATCTAGATAGGATTTTAATTAGAGAAACAGATAAGTCTATAGCTAAGTGTCCACAATTTTTTCTAGTCAGCTACAGTGACCACAAGATGGTTACCTGTAAACTGACAATAGATAAGTTACATAGTCAGGGATCTGGCTACTGGAAACTCAATACATCCCTTTTGGCGATTGAGGAATACAGAAAGCGGATCAAGATGTTAATACAGAGGGCATTGACAGGTACCATCATTAATAACAAATGGTGGTACGCCCTAAAAAGAGCCATCAAATATGAGTCTATTAGGTTTAGCATAAGTTTAGCTAAGAAGGGACGTAGAATAGGAGATGGTATAGTTAAGGAACTAGAAGAAGCCTGGAGGACTGGCAATGCGGACCAAGTGAAGGTGAAAAGACTGGAGTTAAACCAGCATCTTGAAGCCCAACACATGGGAAGTATTGCCAGAGCTAAGTTACGTGCGATGGGAAGTGAAGGAATCAAGGCCGCTGGATGGGCCCGAGTGGTGGAAGCTCGGCAAGGAAATAGTTCCACTATACGGTCTTTGACGAACCATAATGGCGTCTTGATAAACGAACCCGAGAAAATGTGTGAGGCCTTTCGGGAGTACTTCGCCCAGCTGTTCGGGGGTGACGGCGGTCCTGATGGTGGGAGAGCCCTCGAGGACTTTCTTGCCGGTCTGCCGTGTCTCTCGGGGTCGGATGCGGAGTCTTGCGAAGGGCCAATCACGCCTGGGGAGGTGAAGGAGGCTTTGACCGACTGCAAAGTGGGTAGGTCACCGGGACTTGATGGTCTTCCGTATGAGCTGTATAAATGTATGCCAGACTTGTTTGGGCATCTGCTGGCTGACGTTTACGCGAACTGGCAACAGAATGGGTTTATCCCCAGATCTGTGCGCCGGGGAGTAATGACGTTGGTCAGAAAGGACCCGGACAAGGGGGACGTTATAGAGAACTTCAGGCCCATCACTCTGTTAAACGCAGAAGTGAAGATTTTGGCCAAGGTCTTAGCGAAAAGGTTGGCGCGTGTCGCGGATAGTATAGTCGGGGAGGCACAGACATGTGCCATCCCAGGCAGAACCATTCAGGATACCCTCCATCTTATCCGCTATACCATAAAGAGGGTTGGTAATAAATATGGCAAAGGTACATTTGGACTACTGCAGCCACCCTGCTCAATACCTCTAAAGCTTTTGATAGGGTTGACCATCGATACCTGGCGACTGTGCTTGCGCGGTTCGGCTTGGGCCTTGGCTTCCTCAGGTGGTTTATTGCTTTGTACCACAACATTGACTCGATAGTTCGGGTGAACGGGTTCCTTTCGAAGCCGTTCTGTATCAGACGCTCGGTTCGTCAAGGATGTCCGCTCTCACCGCTTTTGTATGTGGTAGCTCTCGAGCCACTACTGCGGAGGTTGAGTGGCATTCCGAGAGAACCAGGTCTAGAGGAGTTTGTTACGGCTTGCGCGGATGATATCACTATCAGCGTAACCTCAGTAGCACGCCTACGTGAAGTGGCTAAGACTATTGAGGCTTACGAGGAGGTGGCAGGAGCAAAGATTAACTGGGAAAAGTCGGTCGGCTTACAACTCGGCACCTGGGTTGGCAAGTCGATGCCTTCAGACAGCGCTGTTGGGCGCTGGACGGAGGGACCGGTTAAGTTGCTGGGAGTCTGGTTTGGACCACGCCTCCAGATAGAGAAGAACTGGACAGAGGTATTGAGCAGGGTGGCTGCAGTAGTCAAGACCTGGTCTTGGCGGTGGCTATCCCTGAAAGGGAGGGCGGAGGTGGCCAATGTGTTTATCGCATCGGTCATTACCTACCGCCTAACCGTCGTGCCTTGTCCGGATTCGTGGTTGATCAGGTTGGAGAGACAGCTCTTTCGCATTTTGTGGAAGTGCAGGTCGCCACTTGTGAAACACTCTGTCTGCTGTCAAAAGCCTTTAAAGGGAGGTTTAGGGATGCCTTGGTTAATGATGCGCAGGCATGCGCTGAGATTGAGGCATCTCTGGATTCTCCTGGATAGTGAACGGGTGTGGTCTCCGCTGGCCAGACAAATGTTCCCCGAGTTCAAAAGTTTTTGCGAACAGGAAGCCTGGTGTTCTCGTAGACCGAGGTCGAGTGAATGGCATAAAGAGTGTCGTAAGGCCCTCTTGCTTTTCCGGCGCTCGGGCAACGCCAGCGGTGGGGGTTCCACACGGATCTTATATAATGGGTTGGTAGAGTCTGAATGCGACGATGGCCTGGGGGCGACTCTAGGTCTCGGGTTTATTCAACTGGACAGCCTGTTTTGGGATAAGCTTGTTTAGCCCCTTGTGGGTAATAAAACAATAAGAAAAATAGCGAAATCAAATCTTGAGTATTTTGTTCCGTCTAAAATAAGACATCTATGTGTATTCAAAGAGTAGTGATTGATTTTTGAAGACGAAGTGAGAGTAAAATATTTTGGAATCACTCGTGTACAGCCTTGATGGACCTGCTATGATAAAATCCTTCCAGCTATAAACATCCTACCTTTCTTTAGACAGTGTACCTAAGACTAAATTATCCAATGTTTACTTTTTTTAAAAGATTATAGAGCGTGGTATGAAGGAAATTTGGTTACTATCTTACATAATTCATACCATGCATAAAGTAAGATAAAGGTTGCATCATTGGCTTACAATTTGTAACGTTATTCTTTTGATGCGTAAATTATTTTGCTGATCATAAAGAAACGAAGAAAATTCGAAGAGCCATTCTTCTTAGGAAAGAAAAAAGAGCTACCACCACCAAAAAAAAAAAAAGATTATGTTAAAACAAACAAAACCAAAAAAAAAAAAAAGAAAGAAAGAAAAGGTAAAAATACTTGTTCCTGTTGAAGAAAATTATGTTCCGTACCTTCTTACACAGACTGCAATGAATAAAATACAAATGGAAATGAAAATTTGAAATAATGATATATTGATAAATGTACTATTTCCTATCTCAGGATCAAGCTCTTCACTTTGTTTTATCCAGAAATGATATTTTTTATAACGATATCTCTAGCTTTTACAAAGTTCATGTTGATATTCTTTATATAAATTCGTATACACCTATGGACACATACATACACATACGTTCATACTTATGTATGTATATATACAAATATATATACATATATATATATATATATATATATATATATATATATATATATATATATATATATGTATATATATATATATATCTATATGTACATGTAGATGAAGGTATGTACATACATGTACATATATATGCATATACTCATATATTGTTAATATATATATATACATACATACACATACATACATGCATACACATACATGCATACACATACATGCATACACACATATATATATATATACTTACAAATATTCATGCATACACACATATATAAATTATGCAAACATACGTTGCTATATACACAAATGCACACAAGCATGAGTAATGTATAACATATATTTAAGTGGCTGCATGATTTTTTGGGGTCGTACGGATGTGTGTGTGTGTGTGTGTGTGTGAGTATGAGTGTGTGTGTGTGTGTGTATGTGTGTGTGCATGTGTGTGTGTGTGTATGAAGAGTATATTCTCTAGTGTGTTTTTTTTTATCGATTTTAGTCCTTCGTCCATACCTAGGCATTGCCTTTAAGTGTTTGAGTCGATCATATCGATCCTTGAACTTATTTCAATCGATATCAGGTTATCGAATGACTAGGTTACTGTTTTTCCTTCACCCGCAAAGAGACGCAAAACCGGTAGACAATCATAAATTTTCTTTAATAATAATATAATACAACTATACAGTTGTTTTAACAGAAAATATTCTCATTGATTCAGTCTGGGATGGCGTCAGCAACTGGTGTTTGAGAAGGTGTAAGATGTTATTGTACATTAGTTTGGAACTAGTGTTTCGAATCCCCGAGGAAACCCATTACTTAAACTTTTGATTTATATCTGTTATCTTTGGTCATTTTCTCATTCCAATGTGTTATTATAGGCTATTCAGTTGCGGTTCATATTTTTTTGATAAATATATTTTTCTTATTTAATTGGTATTGGGCTGAAGTGTTTTCGGTGCATTGATAGAGAAAGAAAATCTGGTACTTTGGATTTCCGATCGAGGGGTATTGGGTTAGGGTTAGGGTTAGGGTTTCAAACATTTACGCAGTGGCTATAAAGACGGGTTCCAAACATTTACACAGTGGCCATAAAGACTTTATGGACCCCGACTTTGTGGCCACTGTGCAAATATAGTCAATGTTTTCAACCAATTTTTATTTGTAGATCCTTTGATTCCCATTTTACTCGGATGGACCCTCCAAGAATTCGATGTTTAAAAAAATCATATATTTTTATAATTAAGTATTATTAGAAATTACATTTAAAAATTGAAGAAATATTTTGTATGTTGTAGAAGTATAACCAACTTAGTGCAGTTAAATTTTAACTAAAATATTTTATATGAAACCCCTGTGGCCATATGGATCCCCGTTGAGAACCACTGATCTAGGTGCTTACTTCTTGGAATTTTCTTGATTGTGGGATCCCGAATCTGTTGCCTGTGTAGGAGCCGGACCTTCAAGAAAAAACAAATAAACATTGAGTTAACCGAAACAATGACTTCTAAAGGGAATCGATCAACTGGATCGCTGGACGACCATCAAGCAAAAATAAGTAACCAAGTCCTTTCACAACAACAAAACGACGTAAGCAGAAAATCAACCAACCAGAGCACTGGATCTCTACTGGTCAACAACATCTCTCATCTCATCTAGGTCGTCCCATAGGACACTCCATATAGGGGTTTCGGTTGCGCATACTATAGGAGTTACAGGGCGCTGCTTCATGTGGTCCCGCAGTTTCCATCTTTCTAGGAATATTAGGGTCTTATCCATTGTCTTGTATTTAAGATCCTCTGCATGACATCCTGTTAGTTCAAAGCCAGGAAAATGATCTGTTAGTCCTGCCGATAACTAAATCAACGCCCTGCTGCCGACGCTTTGATTTATTGTCGTTAAGGTTTTGTCTGTCTCCTACCCTTCGACCTGTTTGGCCTCGTAAGACCTGCTTGAAGATTGCTTTCCCTCCAGTATAGCTCTCCGGGTCAATGGAGAACAAAGGCACTTCACCGCAACAAGGTACTTGTTGAATTGGCCGTTGACTGCACAGTAGTTCTTCCGCCCCTTTGATGGGTCTTATTTTTCGTCCCACAGGGAGACCAACAATCACCCTCCTCACCAAGCAAGCTTGATGGGGTTGCCAATTTAGTCGCCGACGACCCGACCTTGCAGTAGGCTGTACTGGGTTACGTATTACCAGTAGCGCTCAAGAGCGACCTGGCATAACAACAAGGAATCAAAACACTCGACAAGCAAATGACGCCACCAGGAAGTCAGCCAATCAGAACGCTAGACTTTACTAAAAAAAAAAAAAAGAAAAAATATTTGACCCAAACATCTCTGAAACCAAGTAACATATTAAGGCGACCAGCCAAACGGAGAAAAACAAGTGAGGTCATCATTAAATTTACAACTGATCAGAACTTGATACTTTATAATAAAAAAAACATCTATCTATTTATGTATGTATGTATGTATGTATCTATCTATCTATCTATCTATCTATCTATCTATCTATCTATCTATCCATCTATTTGTCTGTCTGTCTGTCTGTCTATCTATCTATCTATCTATCTATCTATCTATCTATCTATCTATCTATCTATCTATCTATCTATCTATCTATCTATCTATCTATTTATCTATCTATCTATCTATCTATCTATCTATCTATCTACCTATCGATCTAGCATTTATGACTGCTATGAACTCCATCGAACATTTGAACTTATTATCTCAGCGAAACTCATTGCAATTTCAATGAATATTTAATCGTTTAAACTTGTTTTTCAGAACTTTCCCTTGTAGCTTTAAACCCTCCTAAACTCCTTTTTTGTTAATTAAAAAAAAAATTACTATTGATAAACAAAAATTGTTCGAAACCTGGTACTTGAATAAATCTTTTACAAACTTTAAAAATGGTTACACGTTTTGAGATTCTGGTGTATTTTCAAACCTCAGAACAAAGTCTCTTATATTCTTTCCTGCGTAGGAATACAATTTTTTTATATACATACATACATACATACATACATACATACATACATACATACAGTATGGGGATGTGCTGAGCATTTGTTAATAAGCAAAACTGTGATACGAGAGGTGCAAGAGCATAGGCAGAACCTAGTTTCAATATGGCTAGACTACAAGAAAGCCTTTGACTCTGTTTCCCACTCATGGATACTAGAAGCCTTTCAACTTGCTAAAGTTCCAGTAAGAATAGTTAAAGCCATAGCTGACCTGAATTCATCGTGGGCCACTGTCTTGAAATTAAACACAAAGTGTGAATGTATTATCACCGATAGAATACAGGATCACAAAGGCATATTCCAAGGAGACAGCCTCTCTGTGATGTTTATAATTTCTGTAAACCTTTTGTTGTTCATATTAAGGAAGTCTGAAGGCTATCTCACTGGTTCACAAGGAAACAGAAATACAAAAATTACACACTGTTTCTTTGTAGATGATTTAAAACTTTATGCAAAGAATATGCTTGAGATGAAAAAGAGCCTTGACCTAGTTACAACATTCTCAAAGGATGTAGGATTGGAGTTTGGTCAGGATAAACGTTGTTATGTGGTTGTGAAAAGGAGGAAAACTATAAACCAGACTAGTAACATCTCCATTAACGATTAGACTGTTTCCCCTGTATCTGACGAGGAATGTTACAGGTATCTGTGTTTGCAGTGCCAGTACTCATAGCAACATTTAGGCTGCTTGATTGGACGCTTGATGAGATCCGAGCCATTGATGTAAAAACCCGGAAAATACTAACAAGCACGCATAATTTCCACATCAACAGTAATGTAGACCGCCTCTACCTAAAACGAAAACAAGGCGGAAGAGGCTTAACATCGATCCAAATTGCCTTTGAATGTCGCATCATATCCCTTCGGCAACATCTTTTAACTACCAAGTGTCGAAGTGTATCCTTTGATAACATCATAAGACTTGGAAGGCAGCTACTTGATCAACATTCTTTGTCTGATAACCTAGAATACATGCCCAAAGAAGTCGCACGACTCTAACCGTAACGTATCATATTTCAGTCTAGCATTTAATTTATCGCTCCTAATTGTCTAACTGCTAGGATACAAGACATGAAGTAGGGATGCAAAAAGACCCCCCCCCCCGAAAACTACCAGTTTATTGACCGGTATCAACATTTACCTGTTATACACACATACACATACACACGCCCACGCACACCACACACAAACACGTGTGACTGTGTCTGCCTGTCTGTCTGTGTCTGCCTGTCTGTCTGTGTGACGGCATAAATTTCATCCACCAAATTTCACTCAAAAAGTACTTGGCAATGAAGGATACAGCAGAAGGCACGTTCCCAAGATACGACACAATAGAATCGAAAGTGAAACCTTATGGACGCGAAGAGAACTTCTTATCCACATACATATACCTACGACTTTGTGCATATTGATTTGTTCATTTACTTTAATTCACGATATTTCACTGTTCATACGTACACACACACACACACACACACACACACACACACACATACGCACACGCACACGCGCACGCACACACACACACACACAGACTTAATGCTGTATATATATTTTCACTTAAATGCTTTTACAAATGAATTAGCTTGTGGCTCCCGTTTTCATTCTGTTAAAATGAGTTTATAAATATATATTTTCAATTCTAAATTACATGGATATTTTTTACTAATCTCAATAACTTCTTGAATGTTATGGTGAAGAATATTTTGTTAGTTATATGTCTCTTAGCTATTTAATGCGTTTAATTTTCAATTCAATAGTGTTTCGTTTTATCATATAATTTATAGATGAATTTTCTATTATTTATAATATTCTCATGTAAAAATTTAAAAGAGGCTGAAAATTAATTGTTAATTTTTTTTACAATTTTAAATCGATTGGTATTCTTAGATATTAATTGTGCTTTTATCACAATAAAATTAATTTCGATATACCTTCCTATTCAATTACATAATTGTATCTGAAGGTATATTTATATTTCTATACGTTATTAAATTTTTTTCTATTGTTCTTAATCCAATTATTTTCGAATTTACATAAGTATAAATTTTTGAGATTTTGCTTACAATTTAGCTTCACTTTTTCGTGGACGATGAATTCAGCTGAGTTAGTTAGAATAAATGCCATATTATTAAAGGTTTTAAAATTTTATAATGGTAATGTTTAATAAACGACTTGAATTAATCTTTTTGTAAATTTTGCAATTTTTACTCATTAGTGTTATTATTTATGCGCGCACGCGTGTGTATGTGTGCGTGCACGCGCGTATGTGCGCTTTAAAGCTTTCATATGAATCGTGCATCCCAGAGTCTGGTGAATGTATGCAAGGCTCCATCTCAACAAAAAAATGTTGCACATGATAAAGGAAAGATTTCGTACATACATACAAAAATACCCTGCTGATGTTGTTGAAATTCCAATGAAGGAGCCTTGGATCTAGGTTAGAAACCAATTCTTTCTCTATTGGCAAGAAATCTTGAAATTAAACTGAATAATGACTTACCTACCTACCTGCTTGCCTGCTTGCCTGCCTGCATGCCTACCTGCCTACCTACCTACCTACCTACCTACCTACCTACCTACCTAACTACCTACCTACATACATACATACATACATAGTTTTTCCAGTATGTTCAGTTAGATGTACGACTGCTACTGGTAAATGTATACATTCTTTTCTCTATCTGGTGGGATTGCAAAGGAGTAATTCACTTTAAATTGTTACCACCTAATGCAACAATCAATGCTCAAATCTACTGTCAGTAATTAGAGCGTTTGAACCAAGCTTTGAAAAAAAAAAAAAAGACCTGCTTCAGTGAATCAAAAAGGAGTGATGTTTCATCAGGACAATGCGCGACCCCACGCTGCAAAAATTACATCACAGAAGATCGAAGAGCTTGGTTGGGAAAAAATTCCTCATCCACCTTATTCTCCCGACCTTGCTCCTTCAAACTACCATTTGTTTCGTAGTTTACAGAATCATTTGGGGGACATAACTTTCGCAAGCCAGGAAGAGGTCGATACTTACATGTCAGTGTTCTTCGCTTTGAAACCAAAAGAGTTTTACATTGATGGGATTAAAAAGCTTGTAAATAGATGGAAGGAAGTCATAGATAAACAGGGAAAGTACATTGATGATTAAATTCCAATTAAATGTAATATTTGATCACTTGTTTTCTTTATACAAAATTCGGATAGAACTTATAAGATGACCTGATATATATATATATATATATATATATATATATATATATATATATATATATATATATATATATATATATATGTATATATATATATATATATATATATATATATATATATATATATATATACATATATACACACACACATACACACATACATATGCATACATATACATGTAAATATGCGTGTGTATGTATGTATGTATGTATGTATATATGCATGTATGTATGTATGTATGTATGGATGTATGTATGTATGTATGTATGTATGTATGTATGCATGTATGTATGAATGTATATATGTGTGTATAACAGATATCAGTGCACACGGGGCAAATAATGACATTTTTATCGGTTGACAGACATAAGGTCCAATCAGCAAACAATTTACTCGCTTAAGCCTTAAAGTATAAACAATCCCAGCGGCTTTGTTTACACTCCAAGTTCAGGCTGCTTCTGGCTGACGAGACACAACGTGCGAAACAATCATTTCCCAGAATGGCGTGCAGCAGATAGCCGAGCGTGAACACATTGTTGTCATAAAAAGGGAGAAATTATGCCCCCCTCTCTCTCTATATATATATATAAATATATATATATATATATATATATATATATTATTTACATTATTTACATTTGACGGATATTTGTCCTCATCTTGTTTGTTGTTAACACAATATTTCGGCTGATATACCCTCCAGCCTTCATCAGGTGTCTTAGGGAAATTTCGAACCTGGGTTCTCATTTCTAAGGTATTTTTCGATGTTGTTGTTATCATCATCATCATCATCATTATTATTATTATTATTATTATTATTATTATTATTATTATTATTATTATTATTATTATTATTATTATTATTGTTGTTGTTGTTGTTGCTATTATTATTATTATTATTATTATTATTATTATTATTATTATTATTATTATTATTATTATTATTATTATTCAGGTCACTCGGAATCTTGGGGTTAGTAGCCCGCGCTCTTAACCACTACGCCATATGCTCATGGGCAATTATGGAATGAATTTTAGGGCTTATAAATCTAATATTTTCATATCCTTCCTAATACCAGTTCCTATATGCTATTCATATCTGCAAAAAAGAAAAAAAAAAGCAGCCGCACATATGCTAGGACACAACAACCTCCTAAGCAGACCGATGAAAACACTTCATGAAGGCTGGATGGTATATCAGCCGAAACGTTGTATTAACAACAAACAAGATGAGGACAAAAATCCGTCAAATGTAAATAATGTACATAGTTCCTCATCTCTTAAATATAGAACTGTGTATATATATATATATATATATATATATATATATATATATATATATATATATATAAATAATGGAACAAGAACGCAACTGACGACAATAAAACATCCGGACAGATAGACGATACAAAGACGGACAGGAGAAAACAAGGACGGGTCACTCGTGGCCTTCTCTCGTGAGTCAAGTTTTCAGATTATTCTTACAGTTTCGGCCGGTTACACTTGAGACTGTCCAAATCAAATTGAGCTGGTGTGTGGAGTGAAAGCCTTGAGGCAGGAACATAGTTGAACATAAGAGATGCTTCGCGACCGGCAGTCACACCAAAAAAGAAAGATTATGCATGCTTGGTCGAACACCTGTTGCGCGGAAGGAAAAGAGAGAGGTGGGGGCAGAAGGATAGAAGAATTAAGGGGAAACGAGAAAGAGAGAGAATTGAAGGGACATAGAGAAAGTACAAAGGAGATAAACAAGGAAAAAGAGGTAGATTAGAGAAAGAGAAAGCCAAGAAATGTGAGAGAGGGGTAGCGAGAAAAAGAAAAGAAGATAGAATGAAGAAAGTATAAAGGGGACTAAAAGAAAGAGTAAAAGAGTCGTACAGAATTTAGATACATACTTACGTACGCCACTATATGTATATATAAATTTAAAAAAATGAAATAAGAACGCAACAGATGATAATAAAACGTCCGGACAGATAGATGATACAATGACGGACAGGAAAAAACAAACAAAAACACAGGAAAAACAAGGACGGGTCATTCGTGGCCTTCCCTCGTCAGTCAAGTTTCCAGATTATCCTTTCAGTTTCGACCGGCTATACTTGAGACAGTTCAAATATGGCTGGCCCCAAAAAATCTAAGCTAAGAGCATTAAATACTTCGGGAGAAAGCAAGCGAATGAGTACGACAACAAAGATATAAAAAACACGACAAAAACAAAAACCAGAGGGTGTTACACAATTACAAATACAAACAACATGAAAATAACAACAGGTGTCTTTCGACTATTAAAGACGAATCAAATTGAGCTGGTGTGTGTGGAGTGAAAGCTTTGAGGCAGGAACATAGATGAACATAAAAGATGAAAATCACGAGACAAGAATATAAGAGATGCTTCGCGTTCACCAGTCACGCCAAGAAAGATCATGCTTGGCCGAACATTGGTTACATGGAAGGAAATGAGATAAGGACAATATATGATTTACGATTGACTTAATGCTTTGATCAAACTGTCTGAGACAATTCCATGACAGATTTTATTTCTGGAATCACCCATGACATTTCAGTTTTAATCCGTGAGTTTCAGGGAACATTATGTTATCAACGAGATGTTCTATGGGCTGACCCAGGGGCCGGGAAACTTTTTTAGCCAATTACCCCCAAATATATTTATTTACACCGACGTTACCCCTTTGATTTAAAAGGAAGAAAAGCATACTCTTTGAATTCAAAGGTTTATTGAGTATTTATATGGAGAATACAATAATAAATATAAGAAGTATAAAACAAATGCGATAAAATAAATTAATGCCCTCATTATGAAACAAAAAGGATTTTTCTAGAGACTTTTGCACTTAAGGTTTTGGAGAAATGATGATGTTTCGTTTTTGTTACAGTTACATCAAAATTGGAGCATTTTGGTGCCAGAGCAATTTGGATATAGTCTCCAGGGTCCAATTGATTACTCTGCTTTGTTTTTATGGAAAATCCGTGTTTGCAAAGGTAGGTTCTTGCAAAAGGCAGCAGCTTTTTGACTGCCTCCTCATGCCAGAAGAAAATTTTCTGTCGTTACAAGGCACACATGCCGGGTAATCACCTTGAAGGGTATTAGTCGAGTGAGTCGACCCTAGTACTTTTGTTTTTTTTAAAAGTCTGATACGTATTCAATTAGTATCTTTTGCTGAATCGCTGTTGTCAAGCCGTGCGGAGAAACAAACGTGAAGTCATACTCACGCACACACACACACACACACACACACACACACACACACACACACACACACACACACACACACACACGCACACACACCTACCTCAACATATTAATGAGATAAGGGAAGTGGAACAGAAACGTGGTTCAGCTAACCAAGGTTTTACTTCAAGTGTACATCGTCTGCTAGTTATTGTCCATATATTTCTTTTTCTCAAGGCTTAAGAACAGTATTTGTCATTGATAGGCTTAGACGATTAAATCGGCCTCAATATGTCATTATTAGTCCTAAACACCTGAGCGAGAACTAATATCTTTGACCTGATTGGAATAAATGAAACCAAAATAGCTCTGATATCTAAAATAGCATTTCTCAGTCATTTTCATTTAGGTGAAACTATATCTGGATGATAAAAGTGTCACTGGTGATATAGAAAATGCTTCACATCAATATACTTGTCAAACTTTCATCCATACAGGAAACACTGCTTGCGTGCAACGACAATATTTTACAATTATCAGCCATTTCGCCCTATACAACGACACCAACGTCAAATCAAAATTGGTCAATATATATATATATATATATATATATATATATATAAATAGCGGAGCTAGAGTTATGAAGCCTATTTCAGATAGTGAATGAAACCTTTGTAACACCTCATGAAATATGCTGAAGCTGTGTCAGAACAGTTGATAGCTTTCAAAAGTATCATTTAACAAATATAAACAATTTGAAAGGAATGTATAGCCGAAAAGTATTGTTCATAATGCAAACTGTCAATCACTCCTAATGTTCTATTATTTTCGCTCTAGTTTTGTTGATATGATAAATTACTTATCCATCTCTTTCTGTATACAGTAAGATTGGATATTTAACTACTTTGGTTCCCCTCGAGTTTGATTTTAACTTTCCACACCGGCGTTGATAAATAGTTACCAGTAATATATTGAATTGATTTGTAGAAATCGAGCTTTCTGCTTAACGGGGGAAAATGCATTTTTGTTATTGATGGTGAGAATTGCTGTGGGATGGAAAGATATCAGAGTCAAGCATGCTTTTCGGTTTCAAATTTCCGCTAGAAACATTTCTCTTTATTATACCTCGTAATTCAGAGGGTCTTATTTCCTTCTCCACTACATACACACATACATACATACATACATACATACATACATACATACATACATGCAAGCAAGCACACCTACATACACGAGTAAAATAAATGCCGACAAAAAAGGTGGTCTCGTAAAAGAATATTTCCCTTTAGATTTATATCTTTTATTGATACAAGTAAGGAAGAACGCATTAATAAAAATTTTTGATATTCAAAAATCTAACGGTACAGTTCCTATTAATTTTCGTACCTACTAAATCTCCCTTCTTTCTATCTCTCTCGCCCTATTTTCTTTTAGGATTCATAGCAAGACGTGTGAAGTACACTTTCTTCGCTATTTCCCGTTGATAACGGCTAAAGAGGTAGAAACGCGGCGTCTGGGATTCTGACTGGGAGCAGCACTGGGTAGATTTGGTTTCTTTTTACAACTTTTTATCGTAAGAGAATTTTTTTCTCTATGGTAACTGCAGTGAATTTTCCTTTAGAAGCTGAAATATGTCACAAGCATATTTTAACTAACTTAAAGTTTGCTTATGCCAAAATACTTCTTGTCACTGATACTGCTGAATATGTGTGTGTGCGTGTGTGCGCATGTGCGTGTGTGCGCATGTGCGTGTGTGCGTGTGTGTATAAGTATATATGTTTATATATATATGTTTACATATATATTACATGCTCACACATATAAGTGCAGAAATATTTTCTTAAATACCGTTACATTTGTTTCGTCTGTGCAGTGTACCGAAGTATATTGCTGATTTAAGTCACGCTGCATCGCTGCATAATGAATTACGCCACTGGCAAAATATTGTAGATAAGAAGAAGGCTCTTGTCACTTACTTACATTAGCTGCAAGTAATCTGAACAATATTACGATATATTTATAACCTATTATATTCCCTGTAGAAGATAGAGTTTAAACGAAAACCTTTTGAGCCATAATAATTATGAAAGTCATTTCTCCACTATTTACACATTTTTGCGTGATATAGAAAACAATGTTATTCCCCTCTCTCTCTTTCCTCCCTGTCTCTCCCTATCTTCCCTCTCTCCCCTTCTCTCCCCCTTCTCCCATTCTCTCTCTCACCCACGTACACACGAACAGAATGAGTCAGTTGTACGCACGAATGAGCGCTGGAGATTTTGGGGGTAGGTCGAACAAGTAATCAAACATCAATTATTCGGTGAATTTTGATTACTAAAATTATTGTGACTATGTTCTAATAGAAAATAGCTTTTGAATTATCTCAAGCTTTTCCTTTGCAGATCATGTGGCTGTGTGGTAAGTTCAGTCCCACTGCGTGGCACCTTGGGCAAGTGTCTTCTACTAAAGCTTCGGGCCGACCAAAGCCTTGTGAGTGGATTTGGTAGACGGAAACTGAAAGGAGCTCGTCATGTTGGTGTGTTTGTGTCCCCGTAACTTAGCGGTTCGGCAAAAGATAAAATAAGTACCAAGCTTTGGGTCGATTCTTTCAACTAAGAGTTCATAAAGGCGGTGCCCCGGCATGGCCACAGTCTAATGACTGAAACAATTGAAAAAAATAAAGATAAAGATGAAAATTTGTACTTACATTTATCTGTTTTCTAAATTGTTCCAAGTTCTCCAAATATCGGAAAATAAAATGCATTTGGATATTTTAAAAAAATATTAATTATTAATTATCATGGTTCTGGGTTCAGTCCGACTACATGGTACCTTGAGCAAGTGTCTTCTGTTATAGCCTTGGGCCGACCAAAGCCTTGTGACTGGATTTGGTAGACGGAAACTGAACGAGGCTCGTCGTATATATATATATATATATATATATATATATATATATATATACACAGAAGTGTGACGAAAGAACTCTGGCCGAAATAAGATTAAGATTAATGTAATATAAAGCTGAAGCAAATTAACACCAAATATACAGTGCGTGTGTTTTTATTGGCTAAACTGGCAATATGACCATCCCCAAGTACAACAATATATATATATACATACATATATATATACTTACATACATATATATATATATATATATATATATATATATATATATATATATATATATATATATATATATAAACATATACATTTATGAGTGTGTGTCTTTGTGTTTGTGTTTGTCCCCCACCATCGCTTGATAACCAATGTTGGCGTGTTTATGTACCCCGTAACTTAGCGGTTCGGCAAAAGAGTCCGATAAAATAAGTACCAGGCTTACAAAGAATAAGTCCTGGGGTAGATTTCTTCGACTAAAACCCTTTAAGGTGGTGCTCCAGCATAGGCTGAAGCAAGTAAAAGAGTATCATATCTATATACAAGTTCTATTTTAGTGCACGAATGGGTTTCCCTCATCAGCTAACTGCCACGTCGTTCTGGTTCTACCTTCTTTTATGACGATACTGAAGTAGCTCAGAAACCTACAATACATTTTGAATGTAGAATACATACATACATACATACATATATATATATATATATATATATATATATATATATATATATATATATATATATATATATATATATATATATATATATATATATATATATATATATATATATATATATATATTTCATTTTGAATATAATTCCACGTTCTCACACACTATCTATCTATCTATCTATCTATCTATCTATCTATCTATCTATCTATCTATCTATCTGTATGTGCATGTATGTACACACCCACACATTTACTCACACACACATTCATATTTATACTCATACATACACCTACATAAATATATGCATATATATATTATACACTAGCAGAAATACCCGGCGTTGCCCGGGTTAAAGAGAATAATGAAATCTAAAAACGCCGTCTAGACTACGCATCATCTTTATATATAGAGATATATATACACACACGCACCCAAACACACGTATATATATGTATATCAATATAAATATATGAAAGTCAATGAAGTTTCGTAAAAGAAGGTGATCATGTACATACTTTCTTGCTGTTGTGATTATAACACCTCATTGTAAACTATGTTCCTTGTTTTCCCTTGTGGAGCATATACAAATAGGTTTTTTGTTGCTGCCCACTCATGAGCAGCCAACATACAGTTGTCCATGTGAGAAGCAGGGCTCTTCCAAGAGAAGACCAGCTACAGACAGTGTTTGACCCTGATATTTGTTTATGGACATGGCAAAAGTCACACGAAGGGGGAATTGTAGTCTTCTGAATGTAAAAGGAATGTCTGCTCCTGATGGAGTAAGAGGAATTCTTGGAATAAAGACGTCATCCCCTTTTGCACATCCAGAAAGAATGGTAGCCTCGATAACGTGTGACATCATTTTCTAAATAATGCTCATCTGTTATGTTCGGGTTAAAATTTCATCAACATCAAAAATATATGAATTTTCATGGGAGTTATGGCCGTTATGCAAAGAATATAATTTCCAAATTTCATAAAGATCCATTCAGTACTTTTGACGTAGTTTTGGATAAGAAAACAAATGACTAATGTGTGTGTTTGTGTGCATGTGTATGTGTGTGTGATGGGTGTATATATGTATAGATATCTGTATGCATGTATATATGTATATATGTGTACATATTACATGTACATCTATATATATATACATCTACACATATGTATACATATACATGTATGTATAGATCTATATATATATACATATACGTGTACATCTATATGTATACATATACATCTCTCTCTCTCTCTCTCTCTTTCTCTCTCTCTCTTTCTCTCTCTCTCTTTCTCTCTCTCTTTCTCTCTTTCTCTCTCTCTCTCTCTGAAAGTATTTGTCATTACAGTATCGAAATGGTGTACATATACATGTATATGTATACATATACATCTCTCTCTCTCTCTCTTTCTGTCTCTCTCTTTCTCTCTTTCTCTCTCTGTGAAAGTATCTGTCACTACAGTATCGAAATGTGATTGTTTCAGTTAGTGGAATAGTTTCATTTTTAAAGTGAAAGTATTTGACATGAGTGTTTTTGTTTCACTTTTGACACGTAATACTTAAATAGTGGAGGAGATATGTTGCCGCGTGCTTGAACTCTGCAAGAAGTTAATTTTTTTGACTAAAACACAACTGGAACCCTAAGTAAGGCATGTGTAAAATTTGAATGAAATTGGTTGCGTAGTTCTCGAGTTTTAGGGATTCACACAGACAGACAGACACACAGACAGACACACATTCTCATTTTTATATATATAGATTGTCTATAGTTATAATTATTTACATATGTATGTGTATGTATATATACATATATCTACGTATATACATATGTGCAAAAACATAGATACCGAAGTATATTGCTCGTTTAAGTCACGCTGCATAAATTTTGCTGTCGGCAAAATGGCGTAGATAACAGGAAGACAGGTTTTCTAAGTTAGAGTAATCACAAGTAAACTGAAGTGCATTGCTTATAGATATTAGCTATTATATTTCCTGCAGGAGATAGGCTTTAAATTGAAACTGATGTGTAATGATAATTCCGATAAAAGTTTTTCCGCTATTTATGTTTTTTTGTGTGATCTTGAGAGCAATACCATTATAATTGAAGACAAATACGCGCGCGCACGCACATATATAAACGCACACACACACATCCATATGCACACACGCATTCATATGAATCATACATCAAGGGCGTAATTATAAGTAGGCAAAAACACAATGTTGACATGTTCGACGTACATGTGCCACTTTCCCGGTCGCTATATATATATATATATATATATATATATATATATATATACAAAGGAAAATAAAACATTATCCGCGCTGTCACCAAAACTTTCTTTCAATGGTATTCAAATCTTGATCGCTCCAGTGTTATAGGGTAAACACTCTTGTGTTATAGGGCAAACATGGTCGCTCCGCTGGCAGTGTGCACCAAGGAAGAACAGAGATCCGTGATCCGTTTTATTTTGTCTGAAGGTATGCTGGAAATTGAAATTCATTGAAGGATTTCAATACAATACGGTGACAGGGCTCTACCGCGTCGAAGTGTGTATGAGTGGATCGAGAAGTTTAAAATCGGCGGACAAACATGAAGCAGAACGCTCATCAACTTCTACCACTAACTTGAAGATTCAACAAGCTGGAGCGATGGTTCTAGCGAATCGATGAGTGACCCTCGATGAGGTGGCATATACTCTGTAAACTAGTCATGGTTCTGCATACGAAATCATCTACGACAAGCTTCGCTTCCGTAAAGTCTGTGCGAGATTGGTGCCAAGAGAGCTTACCGAGGCGCATAAGCGCAATGGTGTGGAAATCTATCAACGCTTACTCGACCGCTATAGCGATGAAAGTGAAGCTTTTGTGGAAAAATGGTCACAGATGGGACCTGAAGACATTACTTTGAGCCAGAATCTAAAAGGCAGAGTATGGAGTGGAAACACCCGGAATCGCCAGCAAAAAACTCAATCTTCTGCAGAAAAACTGATGCTAACTGCTTTTTTGGAATGCAAAATGGCCTATACTGGAATATTATCTTGAAACGAAGTCTGCAGTCACCAGTGTAGACTACAGAGAAATGTTGACCAACAAACTGGAACGAAGAATTTGCACCAAACGCCGAGAACTATTGTCAAATCAAGCGTTATTGCTGTACGTCATTGCAGGCCCATATACAGTCACTCAATCAGGTGAAACTATTGAAAAATTGGGTTTCATGTTGTTGAAACATTTTGCATACAATCCAGATCTCTTCCCTTTCAATTATTACCTCTTTAGACGGCTCAAACATCCTTCACGATGTAGTCGATTTTCTACGGACGAAGCACAGGAAGCGGTGCGTAAATAAGCTGTGCGATTAGCCGAAAACTTTCTCTGATGGAATAAGCAAGTTTGTAGACTACTGGAAGAAGTGTATCGAAAAACGAGGAGACTATGTCGACAAACAATGTAATTGTTCGATCCATGTTTTTGTTTTAATAAGTTACAGAAAGAAAAAAAGTGTGCGTAATTTTTGACTTCCACGCACACACACACACACACACAGATTGATAGACAGACAGACAGACAGATAGATAGATATAGCTATACAAAAGCACACGCGCGCGCACACACAATGAAATTGTTATTTGCACCATGTAGAGTGAGATCTGGATAATGTTTGAATTATCCTTTACACGGCTGGGCAAGTTCAGACGCAAAATATGCTGGTCGCTTTAGTGTACACAATAGGGGAATAATTTCTCTGTTTATACGACTTGCATCGAATGTCCTTGTGCATCATAGTTCTGATAGTCTTCACTGACACCTGTAGGTTATTGATTTTCCGGGATCATCCTTGATAATATTTTGAATCGTCTGGGTGAATTGCAATGTTCTTTTAGTGTTCAAGTGTTTGCAATATTGTTTCTCTTTGATACAGTTGAAACATTCCGGTCAAAGGCTTCCAGTTACATGTGATCTTCCAACATTTAAAAGTTGACAATTTCTAATTCACCGTGTTCCACACATGTCGTAACAATGACTGCACATCTTTTCATTTCATGTGTTAGCATTTTATGTACTGTGACGAATCTGAAAGAAATAAAAAAATTTTTTAATTGGTTTGAAGAGAGTAATATACTGATAATTAACCGTCCTCAAATACCCATTGAACCCTATATATGCATTCAGAATTTAAACCTACATATAAGATGTGCGTACATGCATGTATGCATGCGTACACGCACTTATATGCACAATGTCTCATATTTATATTTGCATATACATGTACATTGATAACGTTCCTCTACACAGTGTGTATGTATGCACGCGTTTTTTCACCGTTTATATGTACTGTATTCCATTTCAGTGCTGTATGTATGCATATGCACGTATGTCTGCGCTTTGAGCATCTTCGCGTATCCTTGTGTGTTTCTGAGTATGCTTCCCCATGCATACTGTGTATACTCACCCTTGTATTATGTGCTTGTGAGACTATCCAATACATTCGTCTATCTGTGGGTTTGTATGTATGCCGATGAGTTTTTTTGTTTGCATGTGTGTATATTGTATGTGTGTATATTTTTCATCTGTTTGTAACTACCTCGACCCAAGTCTTACTCCATGCCTTACATCACTACAAAAACACCATCACAATGTTTTAAGACACCACACCGCTCCCTATACATAAAAAAATATTTCACTCAATGACCATAATGACTTTAAAAAAGCTTTAGCCAAGACTTATTAAGCTGCACTTAATTCCATCTCTCATAATAGTTTTTTCTCATTCCTATTGAAAGCAAAATTACCATTTTTAGATAAAAAAAAAAAATAGCCCTATTCATATATGATGAATAGGGTTACTTTTTTATCCAAATTAAAATAACACACACACACACACACACACACACACACACCTCGCACACAAAACACAAAGTCTGTTAACAGACAAATGCTATGTGTGTGTGTGTGTGTATGAGCGCGCGCGTGTGTGTGCGTGCGTGTGTGCGTATGTATGTATTAACAAGATTTTGCATAAAAATTGATGCAATTACAATATTTAAAGAAAGATATTTTTTAAAAATAACTATTTAAAAAAATATCCAAAAAACAGAATATCAAAAACCTTTGAGAAAAAATTTTTTGTATTGTGTGTACTCTGTGTGTAAGTGCTTCTGTTGACCCACTTTTCAGACACACATGTTCTGGACTAATCCATATAGATGTTGTTTTTAGTAATTGATGTTTTTAGTAATTGTTTTTAGTTTCGGATTTAGAATTCTTTCAAACTATTCTTATGCCTTTTGTAGTTGATCATTTTCATCTTTTATTTTGTAAAGAGAGAATATTTTGAATTTTCCGTTCACACAAATTTTGAAAAGTTCGCTACATCGATATGAGTTGATACTTTAATTTGCTGTTTATGCACACATACAATTGGATGTTTTGTTCCTATTTCTTCAAGATAATTCTCGTTGAATTGTGGGCATGTAATGCAGTAGATGAGATTTTTTTGCTTTACATTTCATACATGTGTTCACTTTCAATTCCTTCCCATTCTTGAAAATTTTGTCTGCTCTTTGTTAAAATATTTCGCATGTCTAACGACGAGGGTCTCTAGAGTTTGTTATCTGCATTGTTTCTTTCTCCGACGTGAATATTGCCTTTGTTAAGAGTCTTTTGTGATTTGGTGGTTGTCTTCGACAGTTGGTAATTTGTAATTCTTGAATTCTTTGTTCGATGATTGATGTAGAGGTAAGAGGTGTCGTTTGGCAGGGTGTAGAATATTGTGGTTCCTAAGATTATCGGTGACAACAAATTGAATATTTATATTTTTGTTCTTGTTTTCATTCTCAGTCTGAGTGTTTCTCTGTAAGGCAGAGACTGGGATTTCTTTTGCTTTTGTTATGGCATGATTTATTAGGTTTTTGGGTAATTCTGTTTTGAATGGACATATTTAGTTATACCAGTTGTTTCTCACATTTATTCCAGTCATTGTTAAAGTTTTTCATTCCTGCCAGTTCTTTTTCCTCGGATTCTTGATCTTAATGTGATCTGAAGCAGCTTCTTTTCTTCATGCTTTCCTCCATTCATTATAGTCCTCAGCTACTTTTCGCTAGGTTGGATGCTTGAACAAGAGCGGAATCTTCTTGATTGAGCCACAAAAGCGTTTCTTAGGTACACCTTTACTTATTTCTGTGCAGGTTCAGTTTCTATTTGGCATCCATTTATCATGGAAAAGCTATTGGATGTGATGTTTTCCAACGACAGTTTGGATTCTCAACAATTTTTTTTTTAATTGCCAGTATACCGTTATTTGCGGCATTGTCATCATATTTTACAGTCAGTATCAGTTAGAGCATTTTGCTAGTCGACATATTTGATGATGTGCTGTCCATCTTCCATAGCCATAGAGCAACTTAATTATTTTTCACAACCTGAATATATACTCAAATTTGACGGAACAATATATATATATATATATATATATATATATATATATATATATATAGATAGATAGATAGATAGATAGAGAGAGAGAGATAGAGAGAGAGAGAGAGAGAGAGAGAGAGAGTTTGAAGTGGCGTACAGATATTGTATATTGAGAAAAGGGAGGCTGTCAGAATTTTTGATAATTCTTTATTAGCGCTTTTGTTGGTTTTTCGAACTCGTCAAGATAAAATTAAAATCAAAATGGTAACAATAGAACGTTTCGTTTGTTCAATTATAGGAATCGGATGCTTTTGTTTTTTTGGAAAAAGGAGGAGAGACAAATAAACGCAAAGAGGGGGGGGGGGAATAGACATAGAGAAAGGTTTCAGGACAATCAAGAAAGAGAAAAAATAATAATAAAGGATGGGGAAAGTATATATATATATATATATATATATATATATATATATATATATAGAGAGAGAGAGAGAGAGAGAGAGAGAGAGAGAGAGAGTGAGTAAGAGAGAGAGAGAGAGAGAGTGAGTAAGAGAGAGAGAGAGAGAGAGAGAGTTTTCTTTTCGATTTGATGTAGTCAATTTGTTGAAATATCATTACAAAGCATTGTTCTATTTTTCTCCTTTGTTTATTCTTTTTCCAATGTATACCTATCAAAATATTTGTAAATAAATATATTTTCTCAGAAAGGCTGGTTACCTTTCAAAGATGTCAATTTTAGGAAGTAGGAAAAATAAGAAAAGAGCGGACAGTGCGGTCATCACTGAAAAATAAAAAGAATTCAAAGTTCAAAGTCCTATGAAAATGTATATTACTTTATACTTGTATAGTCAAGTCCTATATTCTGTGTAATTCCATGTTTTGCATGAACAAACATTAAATATTAGTACAATATTCATTAATTAGGAAAAAAAAAAGTTGGAATATAAAAATATAATTTCGTACTATTTATAATTCAATCTATTCTCTATGTACATTTAATCAAACATCAAAAATTAGCTTTGTATGTACATTGTATATATAGCTGGAAGCCACTCTGTAGGATATAAAATAAAGCAAGGCTTGCTTAAAAATAATTTTTTAAGTATCTTTCATCCTTTTCTAGGATTTCTTTTTCTTTTTCTTGCTTGCTTGGGTAGGATAATTCAAAAGAGATCTTTTTCACGAATTACTTTGCCAAGAGTGGAGGTGCAATGGCCCAATGGTTAGGGCAGCGGACTCGCGGTCATAGGATCGCGGTTTCAATTCCCAGACCGGGCGTTGTGAGTGTTTATTGAACGAAAACACCTAAAGCTCCACGAGGCTCCGGCAGGGAATGGTGGTGAACCCTGCTGTACTCTTTCACCACAACTTTCTCTCACTCCTACTTCCTGTTTCTATTGTGCCTGTAATTCAAAGGGCCAGCCTTATCACACTGTGTCACGCTGAATACCCCCGAGAACTACGATAAGGGTACACGTGTCTGTGAAACGCTCAACCACTTGCACGTTAATTTCAGGAGCAGGCTGTTCCGTTGATTGGATCAACTGGAACCCTCGACGTCGTAAGCGATGGAGTGCCAACAACAACTTTGTCAAGTAGCTACATTAGATATATTTTCTAATAAGTGGTAAATTGGTTCTAGTATTATTTCTCGGGTATTTGTAACTTCTATAAGAACAACGGTTATCAAAATCCCAATGTTATATATTTATATATATATCTGATCATTTATAGAGATGAGTGTCAAATATTAAATTTCCCCACCCTTTATTATTTTTTCTCCTCTTTCTTGATTGTCCTGAAACCGCTCTCTCTGTCTATTCCCCTTCCCTTTGCTTTTCTTTCTCTCTCTTCCACTTCCCCCCACCCAAAAAACAAAAACAATATTCTCCTTTTCTAAACAAGGAGTGGCTGTGTGGTAAGTAGCTTGCTTACGAACCACATCGTTCCGGGTTCAGGCCCACTGTGTGGCCCCTTGGCAAGTGTCTTCTACTATAGCCACGGGCCGACCAAAGCCTTGTGAGTGGATTTGGTAGACGGAAACTGAAAGAAGCTCGTCGTATATATATATATATATATATATATATATATATATATATATATATATATATATATATATGTATATATGTATGTATGTATGTGTGTGTATATGTTTGTGTGTCTGTGTTTGTCCCCCCAACATCACTTGACAACCGATGCTGGTGTGTTTACGTCTCCGTAACTTAGCGGTTCGGCAAAAGAGACCGATAGAATAAGTACTAGGCTTCCAAAGAATAATTCCTGGGGTCGATTTGCTCGACTAAAGGCGGTGCTCCAGCATGGCAACAGTCAAATGACTGAAACAAGTAAAAGAGTAAAAGAGAAAAGCAAAAGAGCATCCGATTCATATAAATGAGCAACAAAACATTCTGTTTTTAACATTTTGATTTTGATTTTGTCTTGAATTCGAAAAACGAACGAAAGCGTTAATAAAGTATTATCCAAAATTCAGACAGCCTTCTTTTTCTCAATATGCAACATCTGTACACCACTTCAAATACTCTATACATATTTATTTGGGTGTACAAGATGTCAGAAGGAATGGATCAGAATCAAACTCACAACCGAGAGATACCAAAAGCAAGGAAGAATTCCTTGCAGAAATATCTAGTAAGTTGAATCTACTTATCTCAAAACTTGACACAGTTTTCACCACTACAGATAAAACTGTGAATAATACTCTTACACAAAATACTCTAACAACATGAACGAAAGACACAAACACTACTCATGAACCATGCCTATCTAAAAGTAATATTTACGAGAAAGAAGCAAGAATTGATATACAACAAAAAAATCTGTTGAAACTACAACTCTGAAACATGCTTCTAGATCAACGTAAAAATGCATATTAGAAAAGCATTCGATGTGACAATATAGCCAACGCCTACCAAAATTGGCGAAGTAAAGAATACCCAATCCTTCCCAGAAAATTTCTTATTAAAGAAATAATAGGTGAATCACTGGAAGAAGCGACGATACATGCAAACTTAGCTTTATGCCGACTGGAAGCGGAAACTTCTCTTCTCCAATCGCGAAAAATGACACGAAGACAAAGTCAAAACAATTGATGCAGCTATGTTTGCTGAAATCGCCGATCGAAGTGACAATCGAAGTCATGAAAAATTACAACTATGGAAAGAAGACACTAAACTGGAAGAAGAAAAATCCATAAAAAAGTGGGAAAAACAACAAGAGTGGTTCACTAACTATAAAAAAAAAAAACTGTGGAGAAAAAAATCCATTATGAAAACGAAAGCACAACAACAAAGAATACAAGGAAATCAAAAACAAACATAGACACCGACCTCAGAGGAACTAGATTAAGTTATCGAACCTCTAGTTATCCAAGAACATATGCGGAGATGACCTCCAGCTCACACCAAGTACAGACTAGAAACCCATATTCTGCAATACCAAAACATAATACTGCAACAAACAAACACATGGGATATAGGAGTCAACCACCAACCCATAATATCAAAGACCCCAGATAGATGAATACATGAAGAAAAGACAGGAAAGCAAGTAACATGCAGGCAACCACCAACACACAATACCAAGTACTCTAGATGGATGCATACATAAAAAGAAAGACAAGTAAAATACGGACAGCACAGAAACCATAATATGAATAGTCATCATGGAAACTCAAGAAACACACGATTTACGACCAACAATTCCACATGTCCTGAATGGCCCAATAAACTTAGAAGATAGGAAGAAAACAGAGCCTATAGACAATGAAATACGTACAAAGAACATGAACCATCCCCTCACCAACGAGGGAACCAGAATCCTGGAAACAGCAAGAAATGGAAATACAATAATGCAATTCCTTTTTTAGGGATAAAATGCCACAATCACGCACCAGACCCGATGCAACAGAAAATTTTAATGGGTACACAGAACATATAGACATGAGGATCATTAATTTGTCAAATAGAATCTATTTAAAGGTTTCAAATTTACCCAAACACCCACCCCTAATCTCATTGAAATAAAATTTGATATTGAGCATTTTAACCGCCACCTCTGATTTATAGAATTCTTCGACAATAAGGATATAAATGACGAATCAATTGTGAGAAATAAATCCCACTTCACCCCCTACAAGGAGAATGACAAACATTTAGATGCATATATTGATACAATTTCGAAATTTCCCTTAAGTACCACTGTATGCAAACAAAACCTTCGTGAAGAGAAAAGAAGCCTTACTAACACTGAAGAATGACAATTCAGTCATCCTAAAAGAAGCCAATAAGGGAGTGGGGATAGTAATCATGGACAAAGACTACTCTAAAGATAAAATATTGGAAATTCTAACAAACTAAACCTGCTACAAGATAGTTTTGTACCTTGTATTACCATTTATTTAGGTTAATAACCGTATCTTAATATGATACAATGCTATGGATGTTTAATTTATTATATTTACAATCTTCGCTTAGGTTTATCTCAGTATATTAATTTGTTTACATTAGGAGAAATAATAGTATATAATGAATTCATTGGATTCTCTCCCTCCCTCCTTCTCTCGTTTTTAGTTTGCCATTTTTTGAACTTTTGATTTTTGGATTTTACTGTTGTCCATTATGCCTTCCTCTAATTTAAACTTTTAGTATAGCGTTCATAGCCTATCTCCCTTAATAACACCCTGTAAACCAGCGTTCTTGTTTCTAACGGTCATTTACTTAGCTATATAATGTTATAACTAGCACGTAACCTTAACATTTAGCATAAGTCTTGCTTTTGTATGTTGGTTCTCTGACGATGAATATATGTGCAATTCCAGCACCTCTTACTTTTTTGGAGTAGAATGCACATATATTTTAAAACATATGTAGGAATTAAAGGAACTTATTGTTTATATGCGTTTTGCTCCATTTATTATTATTCTTCATATCTACTCAAAATACATCACTTTAACATGGTATTTCTACCTATTAAACGGGTGATATCCCAGTTTTTGTGTGGTGTTTGCTACCCATAGTAACTATTAACATATTTACATTATCGAAGTTTTTTCAACCGAGATAATATTAATATATACATAAATTATATATATCGTGCATTTACTTATTAATTTTTCTATACGTGACTGTGGATTTTCATGGATGAGTTCATGAACTTTGGTTCTTTTCTCTAAAACTATATATATGTATATATATATATATATATATATATATATATATATATATATATATATATATATATATATATATATAATATATATTTGTACGCGTGTGTGTGTGTGTATCAAAGTTCAAGGAAGGAGACAGATTAGTTTATTATCCTCCTGGTTTGGGTCGTCAAATTGGGAATACAATCAAATATATACATATATATTTTTTATTATAATCCCAAGGTTGGGCGATCACAATACATATACAGAAAATTACATCAAATAAAATAAATCAAATTAAAATCACGAGTAGGTGACATGTTTAAAAGATTTACAATAGTCCTCGAATGAAGTAAATTTGAATATAGTAAGGCGATTTAAAATTGTCCTCGAATGAAATAAAATGAAGCAGTTCACTAATGAAATAGAAATATAATGAAGTGAGATATCTTACGACCGTTTCAGAGAACAAGTAAAGCAAAGCTTATTCTTTCGACTTTGGTGACCGCATTTCCTTCATCAACGATGGAATTTTTTAAAGTTTAGTTTTTTAAAAAGTTTAAGTTTTTTAAAAAGTTTAAGTTTTTTTAAAAAGCGTTTTTCACTAAACAACCTTGTAATCTTGGTAATAAATATAGAATAGGCGAAAGAGTTGTAAATGAGTATAAAGGAAAAAATAAAGATGATAATTTCAAGCAGTCCGGTGTGTATAAAATGAATTTTCATGTGTTTTATTCTTAAAATTACCCACAAGGGGCTATTCAAAGAGGGACAACACAAGGACAGCAAAGGTTGGAGTGGGGAACGAATGAAACAAGATGACATGAAGGAAGAATGGATGTATGAAATGACGGCCACTTGAACTCCACACTCCGAGGGACCTCATTGAGACTTTTTTAAAACACCATTTTTACAGTCTGAACAAATTCTAACATCAAGGGATGTTCGAATTTATGATTTCCGGGTAGATAGTTCTGAAACTTACCGTATCAAGTAGTCCTTCAATTTCAATTTCTCTTCTCATATCGGAGACGCTCCGCCCGAAGTTCTCCTTCAGTTTATAAAATGTCTCTTTTGGCACCAGTGCACATTTCACATGTGAAGGCACCTCCTCACAATTCGAAATGTCCACCCGCACCCGGAAGTTCAAACTTTCAATTTTCCTTCTCGCACTTTCAGTTCTGTTATCAAACATTATAATGAGGTACTTTTCTCGGGGTGGGGAGGGGGAATTTGCGGCTCCTGTGTGATTGTAAAACTGGTGGTCGTGTCTGGGGGTGTAGGGTGATGGCCGGCGTCTGTAGGGGAGGGTTGCACATGGTGGGGACGGGTTGGTGAGTGGGATGAGGGTTATCATCAACAGTTTGTGGCCTTCTCTTTCTTTTTTTCCTTCTTACCGTTTCCCATCCATCCTTGGTTTTCTCCTCTGCTTTCTTTTCTTTTTCTTCCTCGATGCTGGGCTATCTCCCACTGGTAATCGCAGTAGGTGGAGGTGCAGTTTCATTTTCGTTTTCAGGTAACACCGGTGTCTTTACGGGCGGGAGAGGGCATTCCACTCTAATGTGACCTTTTTGGCCATACTCCACTCTAACCCTAAGTATCACTTTTTCGTTGACCGTTATAGTCTCTGCTATATTTTCTAGGTCCTCCGGGGCGGCCTGAATAACCATTTCCAGGCCCTGCCCTTACCAATTTTTATGCGCTGTTCTAGTGGCTTAGAGGACCAGAATCTTATCTTCGAGGCTTAGCAGCATTGCTACTACCAGCCAGGCCACATCCACCTCCAAGGGGATATCTTGCACCCTTACCCTAGAAGCACGTCTTCCAAGGTAAATAGGTAGAAGTACCACCTCGTCAGTCTTCAGGG
Source organism: Octopus bimaculoides (assembly GCF_046866305.1). Taxonomy (NCBI): domain Eukaryota; kingdom Metazoa; phylum Mollusca; class Cephalopoda; order Octopoda; family Octopodidae; genus Octopus; species Octopus bimaculoides. The sequence goes on from NC_142929.1 coordinate 100,702,125, forward strand.
AGGTTGCCGAATGCTGGCTGGCAATTGCCTCGGTCCGAAACCGCACCTCCACTGTCGCGAACTTCCTTCCTCTGGCAGGGAAAGTAATTCCCTGCTAGATGGGTTTCAAGGCTTTCTCCACTTAATGTGTTGTAGCCGTGTCAATCTTCCTCGTTTTCAAAATGTAGGTCCTGTACACTATCGACCTTTCTTTTGTCGTTCTTGTAATATCTTGGGGAGGAGTCACCTTAACATCGTGCCCCTCCCTACGTGACCTATCCTTGTATTTCTCAAGTTCCTCCTTTTCCACACTTATCTCTTCACTTTGGCCTCTGGCCACGGTCGCAGAATCCATCTTTTCTTCCGTCTCCTTGCGTTTCACAGTAATTTCTCTCAGCAATTCTTGTTTGGACGACGTAAATTCCGAAGAACTAAGATTTTCGTATTCCATTTTTATACAAATTATACTGCGCTTCTCCCTTCAAGCAAGGAGGAAAACGTCAACAAAACTACCGCAAGGCAGCAAAGCAAAGTGTTTATAAAACACGAAACAGTTAAATAAACGTAGCAACAATCAACAAAACGTGCAACTTACTGGCAATCTCAAGAAAAATTACGCTTTCTAGTTCTAGACAATTTTTGGTTGTAAATTTTCATGTCTTTTATTCTTAAATTACCCATAAAGGGCCTACAAAGAGGGACAATACACGGACAAACACAAAAAAAGAAAAAAAAACAGTGAAAAAGATAAATTACAAAATAAAAAATGAAAAACAAGGAATGAAGCCACTCGATCCCACAATCCGAGCGAATTCATTTAGACTTTTTAACACAAATGAAATAATTTTTTCTTAAAATCATTAATAATAATCTCAATGGAATAACTTCAGAGTCTTTTCAAACTAACTTTAACACTTTGGTTTTATCCACGTTACCCTTTTTTTTCTTCGTAGGCAGTTCTTGGATATCAACTTCCCCTGTGAATCTGGTGAACTTGCTCCCGAATTTCGCCCTCAGCTTATCAGAATTCTCCTTCGACGTAACAGCACATTTTATATGCGAGTGTACCTCCTCACAGTCCGTAGTGTCCACTTCAACTACACTGTTCAGTTTATTTATTTATTTTTTTCACCGATTCACTTGCGCCACTGTAAAACATCATAAGAAGCTTTTCTCGGGGTGGAGGTGGGGAACTTGTGGCACCTCTGTGTCTGCGGTATTGGCATTCATGTCGGGTGGTATGGAGTGAGGGCCGGTGTCTGTTGGGGGTGGGTAGGGGTAGGGTGGGACTGAGTTGCGGCTGGGTGGAGGTAGGGTGGGGGTCAACAATAACAGTTTGAGATTTTTTCCTTTCTCTTCTCCTATTCTCTCCTATTCTTGACCCTCCCTGTGTAGTATTTCCTTAAATATTTCTCGATCACACCAGAAGCTCCAATACGAGCATTTCAGAGTGTTTGAGTGTCAATCTAAGGACAGTGCAATCTAAGGACATGTACCGAGAGTGATAAAAATCAAACACCCAGTCAACATCATGGTGTTTGGAGTGATCACTAGTGATGGCGACGTTATGCCTCCATTCATCTTCCTACACACTCAACACGGGGGCCTACATCAAGTGCTTGGAGGAGGTAGTGCTGCCCTGGGTCAAGAGGGTGGCTGCAACAAAGCAACGCAAGCAAAAGAACCCAGTCATGGCTGTCAGATAATTTCTGCGACTACGTCACCCCTAACATCTGGCCACCTAATTCCTCAGACAGCAACCCCTCCATCATTTATGTGTTGGGTACTGTTGAGCGAGAGACCAATAAAACTCTTTGTAACACCAAAGATGAACTGAAGGCAAGGACTATGGCAGCATTCGCCAACTTAAACATGGAGATCGTCCAGAAGAGTTGCAGGAGATTACGAAGCCGTCTGGAGGCCGTGGCTGGAGCCAATGGCGATTTTATTGAATAAATTTATAATCTGATATTTCAAAATATTTTTATGTAATTTTGGAAAATATATCTGTTAAAATGAGATGTCAATTTTATTTTCATTTTAGCGTAATTTAGACAATTTATTCACCTCACCCTGTATATATATATATATATATATATATATATATATATATATATATATATATATATATATATATATATATATATATATATATATGTATATATATATGTGTATATATGTGTGTGTGTGTGTGTGTGTGTGTGTGTGTGTGTGTGTGTGTGTGTGTTTACTTTTATTCTTTTACTTGTTTCAGTAATTTGACTGTGGCCATGTTGAAGCACCGCCTTTAGCCGAACAAATCGACCCCAGGACTTATTCTTTTGTAAGCCTAGTACTTACTCTATCGGTCTCTGGTGGATGCGCTAAGATAAAAGGGATGTAAGATGAGCGTGCATGTATGTGTGTGTAAATTTCTTCAATAAAGGTTGCCGTGTGCTAGTGCTACACTTTGCTATTTTTTGTACAACAAGAAATCATTATCACCACCATCATCACCATCAACACAACGACCGCCACAACTACCAGCATCTCCACCATTATCATCATCAAGGCGGAAAAGAGAAAGAGAAGAGGGGAAGAGTTAAGGAGAAATAGAGAGACAAAAGAAGCCTAGGACAGGATGTATGTATGTATGTATGTATGTATGTATGTATGCATGCCAGCATGCGAAGTGTCTGAGTATTCAATAGACACTTAATTTTCGGATAGAATTCGTGTGAGAGAATGTGCCAAAGCTTTAGATTTGGGGTAAAGTTCACTTGACAGACTTCGAAGCAATTTTTGTCTACTATATTTCAGTCACATACCTAAAGTCAACCCGAGGACATGGTAACAGATTTGCCCAAGGTACTACGCAAAAGGATCGAATCCAAAGCCTTAGAGCCGTGAAGCAAACCTCTTAATCATTTAATCAAGCCTGCGTCCGTACATGCATACATACATACATACATACATACATACATATATACACGCATGCATGCATGCATGCATACATTCTTACATAAAAAGATACATACATACAAATAACCATATATGCATACACACATACATACACACATACATACATACATACATACATACATACATACACACGAGGGGAGTGCTGGAAAGTTCCTGGTTTCAAGGGTGTCGCGAAAGGCCAGGTTGGAGGTACAACCTTCCGAGTTCTTTTATTGGGCTTGGAAAACTGAAGGACCGCTGCAATAGGTGTGTAAAACTGAGAGGGGAATGTTGAATAAAATCATAATTAACTTATCCTCCTGTATTTGCTTTTACCCAAAGCTGGAAACTTTTCAGCACCTTCTCGTCTATATGCGTGTAAATGTCCAGGTACTTTTTGAAAGTTTCCACATTTACACCTCGCAAATCTATGAAGTTGTTTGGCAGGATGTTAAACAGTTGCAATCCCCTAAAATCTAAGCTTTTACAATATTGGGTCCTTATCCGGAATGAAGAAGACGGGATCTTTAGTAATATGCAGTGCCGTCCAGTTCGGTGGTTGGTATAGCTTTTAATTCTATGTATATACATGTATAAATATATATACATACATACATACATACATACATACATACATACATACATACATACATACATACATACATGCATACATGCATGCATACATGCATACATAAATACATACATACATACATACATAATTTTATAAAATATAACGTGTCTTGAATGGCACAACAATGCAGAGTGGACAACAACTGTTATAATTTAATTATCTATAGTCTAATATAATACTAATTTTTTTGGAATACAAAATTTCTTTCTTCAGATATCGAGTCACTGCTATAATCCTTTCTTCTGATATCGAGTCACTGTTATAATCGGTTTTCTAACGGAATTTTTTTCCCCGGAAGCGTCTCTACAGTAGTCTCACGAAACTCCTTCCGGAATTCCTCATGAGAAATGCGTGAGAGCCATGTCTCAAGCTCGTGTGTGTAGGCATATCCCCAGCGCTGCTTCTAAGTTATGTATTATACGTGCGGTTTCTTTTTGTTTTCATATAATACATAAACATGTTATCAAGAATGAACTTACTTGCATCCAGATGTAGCTAAATAATATATTGATTGCCAACCTCCAGCCTGTTGTTAATTTGGAGCCCTAGTCTGTCTATGAGGATAGCTTCTTTAATTCTTAGATTACCAAAATTTCTTTCATTGGACTCAGTTGTGACTCTTATGCTTTTGTCGGTGTTCCGGCATCTGTCTAGATGTTTTCTGAAGGAGGAGGCTCTCGTGTTCAGATGTTCTTTGATGCGAATGCATAACGGTCTTGTTGTGCTTCCCACATAGAACTTGTTGCATTTGTTACATTGCATTCTATACACAACATTTAACCGTTGTCATAAATCTGTGTCACAGATGAAGCAGTTAGCTAGTGTGCATTGATTGCTGTCCCTTGCTCGTTTCTTTGCTAGGTGTCTCCTTAGAGAGGGGCCGGAGCGGGCTAGTTGTATGTCTAGTCCTTATCTTCTTATGACTCTTCGGATGGCTGTTGTTATCCTCTTGCTAAAATGGGGTATTTTAAAGAAGCATGTGTTGCTGGGTTTTCTGTGTGTTCAGCGTATTTGTCGTCTTGGGTACTTAAACCGATTTACAATGGATCTAGGATACCCGTTGGTTTTCAATATCTCTAGGAAGCGTGTGGTGCGGGTCACATTGTCCTCTGTCCTGCTACACTTGCTCTGGATGCGTGCAAGTTCATTTCTGGCGTATCCTATTTTAGCACCGAGTGAAAGGGCTGAACTGTACTGAACAAACATATCTCTAACGGCTACTTTCCTGTAGAACCCGGTGTGGATCTCTCCTTCTTCAGTTACTTTCAGTTGGAAGTCGCGTAGCGATAGGGATCTAGTATTGTCGGGATGTTCTCTAGTGAAACGTATGTTCATGCTCATGTTGTTGAACGTCGCGAATATTCTGTCTGCTTCTTCACGGGAGGATGTGAATATGAGGATGTCATCTACGTACCTGATGAAGAAGGCGCATGAGCGGCAGATGTTGAGTGCTCGACGTTCCAGATAATTCATATAGGTGATGGCTAGTAGGCCAGAGAGACTGGATCCCACGGGGAGACCTGTTGTCTGTTTGTATATGTGATCATGGAAAGAGAAGTAGGTGTTGTCCAAGATGATGGACAATAGTTGATGTATATCGGCTGCGGCGAGTCCGAAGCAGTGGATGTCGGACGCTACTATGCAGTCAGTCAATAGGCTGACCGCCGAGTGTGCTGGTACCGTTGTGTACATTGAGACGACGTCAAGACTAAAGGCATATCTGTTTTGCTTGAGTTGGTTTAGGTGCAGTTGGCGCATTCTTTTGATGACTTCGTCGGAGTTCTTCACGTGTCCAGGAAAGGTGGAGAATGAGTTTCAGGATGCGAGAAAGTAGCCAGGATATTTTATATAGAGGTCCTTCCACGCTGGAGACGATGGGTCTAATCTGGATTGTGTTGCTATCCTTGTGTGTTTTAATGAGGTGATAGAATATGTGTAATCTACTGTTCTTTGTGATGAAGTTGTTCTTGTGTTTGCTATGTAGTTGTCTCTGTCTACAAATGTCAGTCCATGCGGTGTTAATTCGGTCTTCAATCCTGGTCGTGGTTGTATCTGTCACTTCAGAATATAGTCTGTCATTGCTTAAATGTTCTACTGCCAGTTTATCATAAATTTCACAAGAAGTCACGCAGATTTCTTTTCTTTTGTCTGCTGGTAAGTAGATAAGTTTTTTTGTTGTTTTTGTTTTTTAGTTTTGTCAATGTTTTAAGTCGCGCCTTGGTTAAGTTTGGTATTATTTTCGATTCCTTCCTTAAGATGTTGGAGATAGACTGCTTCAGTCTGGATAGTTTGTGGTTGAGTTCTCGGTTAGTCGGGGGTGGGTGGAGTGGGTGATCTAGTTGGTACGTGGGAAATTTGCCGAGTGTATTGTTGTCGTTCTTCTTTATAACAACAGCCATTTGAGTTGGTAAGCTGTTCTACAAAAGTTGTTTTCCATGTTGAGTTAGATTTCTTCATTCGGCTGTTGGCTCAAGATAAATTTAGGACCCAGACTGAGAAGTTCTAGTTCTTCATGGGAGAATGACCCACTCAAGTATGTGACTAGGGATTTCGTTGCTGATGGTGTGCTGGCGTCCTCGATGTTAGTATTATCTTGTTCGGTGGCCGTGCCCTGTTCATCTGTGTCGATGTAATAGGCCGAGTTGTGGCGATATCTGGTACAAAGCCACAGGAATTTAAGTTTGAGGCGTTTCTTCTCTTAGTCAACGCAGTGGTGGTAGCATCGGTCAATAGTTGCAGTTGTTCCTTGGTATGTAGGTTCAGTGGTTGACGTGATGCTGGATATCATTTCAGAGAATTTGTGTATGTGCTCATGGAGTTAGTGGTGTAGATAGTGTACGATTTTTCTGATGACGAACGTATGTATGTATTTTAGTGATCGTCGAAGAGTAAGGCTGCAAAAGCACGTGAGAAGATGTATGTTCCTGATGGTGTTGAGAATTATGTTGTTTTATTTTAGTGTTTAAGAAAGTTTATTTGACATCCGATTTTAGCACTTTCTCCAATAGCTTGATTAACTCCCTAGCGGTTGCGAACTCAGCGTGGCCCAGGTGTAGAGATAGGAGAGTATTGTAGTTCGCTTGAAGCATTGTGCATTGTTTGTAAAATATAACGTGTCTTGAATGCCACAACAATGCAGAGTGGACTATAATAACTGTTATAATTTAATTATCCATAGTCTGATATAATAATATATTTCGGAATACAAAAATTCCTTCTTCAGATATCGCTAGGAATTGATCGAGTCCGGTTTTCCAACGGTTACTGAAATTTTTTTTTTCCGGAAGCATCTCGACAGTGGTTTCACGAAGCTCCTTCCGGAATTCCTCATGAGAAGTGCGTGTGGGCGACCATGTCTCAAGCTTGTGTGTGTTGGCACATCTGCAGCACTACTTCAAAGTTATGTATTATACATGCAGTTTCTTTTTTTTTTTATGTTTGTGTGTGTGTGTATGCGCGCGCGCTTTATAGGCACAGGCATGGTTGTGTGGTAAGAAGTTTGCTTTCCAGCCTCATGGTTCCAGGTTCAGTGCCACAGCATGCACCTTCGGCAAGTGTCTTCTACTGTAGCCTCGGCAGACCAAAGCTTTGTGGATGGATCTGGTGGACAGAAACTGAAAGAAACCCGTCAGATATCTGTGTGTGTGTGTGTGTGTGTAATGTGTGTGGTGTATGTGTAATGTGTGTGGTGTGTGTGTAATGTGTGTGGTGTGTGTGTGTGCGTGCGAGTGTGTGTGTGTGTGTGTGTGTGTGTGTGTATGTGTCTTTAGCGTTGTGTTTGTCTTCCACCACCGCTTAACAAACGGTGTTAGTGTGACTTAGCAGTTCGGCAAAAAATCCGATAAAATAAGTACTGTGGAAGATCTTCGAGCTCCTTCTTCGATTTCAGTCACCATCTCGGTGTTGCAGACACAGTTGTTGGTATCTTTCTCAACTGCACGTCACACACTAACCCATGGGATTGCAATCAGAGGAATCAGGAGACCAGAATTTGTGACTGGTAAACTCAGAGAAATTTTAAGAAAGACACTTCTGACTTTCTGGAGTTATATGAAGGTCCCGAATCCTGCAGCCACACATATTTTTGTCTACAAAATCATTCACAAAGCTTTGGTCGACCGGAGGCTATAGCAGAAGACAATTAAGGCGGCGAGCTGGCAAAATCGTTAGCACGCCGGGCGAAATGCTTAGCGGCATTTCGTGCGTCTTCACGTTCTGAGTTCAAATTCCGCCGAGGTTGACTTTGCCTTTCATCCTTTTGGGGTCGATTAAATAA
>NC_142929.1:100724950-100739950 GCF_046866305.1 Octopus bimaculoides
TTTATCATGTATCATTTGTAGAAATATATTATGTATATCTATTTTCTATAGTTCTTAAGAAAACCCGAATCCATGTAATAACTATCGTCTGTCTTATTGACTCCACACCTCGTTATCCCACTTATTTTACCGCTTGTTAACATTGAAATATATGTGCGAACGCACTCTCTCTCTCTGTCTCTCTCTCTCACACACACACACATGTATTTGTATATTGGCGTAAATTACTCTTTAGTTGCTATCGTTTATTCCAGTGCCAATTTTCTTCGAGTAGACTCATGATGAAAAACGTTCCAACAGTGACCAATTTGCCAATTATTTTTCCAGGCATAAAATATCCTTGACAACAAGATCCAATGCTTCTGCTTGTTTTGTAAGGCGGTAGGATGTGACTTTAGGGCAATTTTAAGCAGGGTAAACGTAGAAAGTCCCAGCAAATTGAGACGTTTTTGTAACTTAAGTCATCATTCAACTCTGACGGAGTAAGCCTGTAATCAAAAGCATTCCATCCATGGCTATCCTGTCTTTTTAAGTATGAAGCAGTAGATTATTTGACGTTTTTTCCCCTAAGTACCTTCAAATCACATCCACTGGATCTTATAAAAGTAAGAAGACATTGGATATTGTAACTCCATGGGGGAAAAATGACTTATTTTCCTTTGATTATAATTCTAATCGTTCAGTGCTGATCTAGGGTTAAATTGTAACAAAAGCTGACATAAGAAACAACAAGTAAAGGAGAAAAGATATGTTCAGGTTTCTGAGTAGCTCTACATACGATAAACTATTGCGTGTCGGAATGCACAGTAGACTCCTATACTGGACAAATACATAGTGATGACCTAGGACTGTTCAACCAAAGATAAACTTGAGATAAGGAACAACCACAGCATGCAAGAAATGAAAGAAATATGATTCTCTGTGTGTGTGTGTACGTGAATGTGTGTGTGTGTGTGTGTGTGTGTGTGTGTGTGTGTGTGTGTGTGTGTGTGTGTGTGTGTGTGTGTGTGTGTGTAAATGAGTGTGTAAGCAAATGTTTCTCGAATGAAAAAATAGAAATAATCCTCTTATTAGTTTAACTGGGTATCACACCGCAGATCTATGTCGTAGAGGAAAATAAATAAACATTTCCAATAACATTACAATATGAGTTATTGATATTGTTGCGTAGGCCAGATCAGATGTGTCACGCGAATACGTTACTCCAAAGAGACCATACCCGTATCTAAATGATGACGATACATCACACTGCGATTGCCAGCCATGAATCTATTGGGATGTGATATTAGAATCTTGACATACTGCAATCTCTCCATTATCCTTAAATGGTTGGTTCGTGAGTAACAATTCGAATACATGTGATTTGGAGAGAAAAATATAGTATAGGTTAGCTTTTTCTAGAATTGTTTATGACGTTTATAGAAAGGTAATGAGTCTGTATGATGTTATTACACTTAGACTTACAATAATTACGTTGTTGTCCAGTTTCAACGTCCCACGAAAACTATTGTGTTGATATATTTAAACGTTGGTGAATGAAAGGATTTTTTACTAGGTCGCTTGGCCAGCCATATTAGCATCCAAAATTTAGTCCTTCATCTGCTCTATCATCTTAAGAAATGAATTAAAATAGCGGATACACGAAATCAATGAAATTGAATGTTAGATGTAAGGAAAAGAACTAGGTTGTGAAATCGACTTATGGGGAATATATCCGGCGAGGTTTTGCTTGTTAATATTTTTGAGACATAAACAATTACCGTAATTTATAATGGCAGTCAGTGAAGAGTTGATGCAATTTCACAAGGAAACGATTCTTGCAACCTAATTACCTAATTTCATTTCACGTATTAGTTTTTGTTTGTGTTATTTCATTTATACCATCAATAGCTTTCGGGAAGACATAAAAATCAATAAAGCATAGATCACCTTCTACACTATTAAACACCCAAAAGTATACATACATACATACATACATACATACATACATACATGCATACATACATACATGCATGCATACATACATACATACATACAAGCATGCATGTATACATACATACATACATACATACATACATGCACCCAATCACTTATTTGAAAGTACACGATAGAGCATACTCGATGTTAACAATAGCCTCCAGATAGTTATGAAAACACGTAAAGTTTCTTCTGAGTCATCACGCACACACGCACACGTACATGCACATATGTATATGTGTATGCATGTGATTATATGCATATGCACTTGTGTGTACATATACACATATATATATGCATATAAGCAAGCAATTTCATCTGTACACACACACACACACACACACACACACATACACACACATATATATATAAATAGGCGTAGGAGTGGCTGTGTGGTAAGTAGCTTGCTTACCAACCACATGTTTCCGGGTTCAGTCCCACTGCGTGGCACCTTGGGCATGTGTCTTCTACTATAACCTCGGGCCGACCAAAGACTTGTGAGTGGATTTGGTAGACGGAAACTGAAAGAATCCCGTCGTATATATGTATATATATGGATGTGTGTGTATGTTTGTGTTTGTATGTTTGTCCCCCCAACATCGCTTGACAACCGATGCTGGTGTGTTTACGACCCCGTAGCTTCTATCGGCAAAAGACACCGATAGAATAAGTACTAGGCTTACAGAGAATAAGTCCTGTGGTCGATTTGCTCGACAAAAGGCGGTGCTCCAGCATGGCCACAGTCAAATGACTGAAACAAGTAAAAGAATAAAAGAGTAAAAGAGTATAAGTGTGTAGGAATATCTTTTATATATATGCTGTGTGCGTGCGTGAATGTGTGAACATGTATATATATATATATATGGGAGAATATACGAAAAAACAACAACAGACGAGGACAGGTGGTGTAAATAACAAAAGGATGTATTAGTATGACGCTCGGGAATACGGAAAGTCTTTGACGTTTCGAGCTACGCTCTTCAACAGAAAGAATACGGAGACAAGGAGAAAAACACGGAGAAAAAAATGAATAGTGTCCAGTCAACGGTCATATATATATATATATATATATATATATATAAGTGTGTGTGTGTGTGTGTGTGTGTGTGTGTGTGTGTGTGTGTGTGTGTGTGTGTGTGTGTGTGTTTGAATGATATCTGTCAGTCACTGCAATTTGAGAAGTATACTTTGACATCATAGTCATATCATGGCATACATTGGTGCTTATTACAAAATGAGGAATTGAATACTAATTTTCAAAACAAGAATATTTATTGCCTTGCAATATGTATATAGAGCGGCAAGGTGGCAAAATCGTTAGCACTCCGAACTAATTGCTTACCGGCATTTTGTCCGTCTTTGCGTTGTGAGTTCGAATGCCACCGTAGTCGACTTTGCCGTTCATCCTTTAAAATAAGGTCGACAAAAAAAGTACCAGTCAAGCACTGGGGTCGATGTAATGAACCTAACCCCTGTTCTGAAATTGCTGGCATTGGTCCTAAATTTGAAACCAATACATACGCGTATCTGTGCGCATGAGCGTGGTTATGCGTAGGTGTGTGAATATGTGTCTATACAGTTATATCTCTGTGAGTATGTGCATACGTGTGTATCCTTATATATTTATGCGTGTCTATATTTGTAGACACACACATTCACATTTCTGAATGCATTTGCATTTACGTTCACTTTATCTAATTCGAACATATTTCTTTTTTCTTTTCGTATTAGAAAAGAACACACTTTTATTTATGTTTATTCGTCTCTATAAAACTTCTCATTGTTTTACACTTCGAACTATTTGAATACCTTTTCATTTGACCATTCTCAATTATCAAGTCATTTTCATTATTTAATAAATAACTTTTCAAAAATGATAAGCTTTAATTTTTTGCATTGTAAGTGTATATTGGATTATCTTCCCTACTTTCTCTTTCTCTTGTATCTATCACGTTTTACCTATGCTCTCTATTTTCTCACGACCTTTTACTACCGCTTTGTTCCATAACGTTTATTTCTACTATATATTTTATGCTTTATTATACTGTTCTGAAATGTTGCGCTTTCAGTTATCTCCGTTTCTCTCTTTTTCTAACTACTTCGTCATTTATCCACTTTCCTCCTCTCCTCTTTAGGATTCTTTCTGGCTCAATGCATAGTGGTCTTTATGCATTATTTACCACCAAGTCAAGTATGTGCACTCATCCTGCACCTCTTACGTCAATTCTCTCTACATCTCTCTTTTACTTACTCTCTCTCTCTCTCACACACAGAGTGAAGAAAGGAGGCAACTAATCAACATTTGTATCGGCTATTATATATATATATATATATATATATATATATATATATATATATATATATATATATATATATATATATATGTGTGTATGTATATATGTATATATAAATATATATATATATAAACATATTTATTTATTTATTTATTTATGGGTTTCAGCCAAGTGGCTGTGGTCATGCTGGAGAACCACCGTCATGTTCTGTCTTTATGCTTTGCTTTCTTCACGTTCCTTGCATGGCTCTTCTCATGCACCTGATATAGTCCAATCAAGAGTTTTGATGGCACATCTGGTGTATAAGAGAATTTGACATCGCTGCCCTAAACTGTGTCTCATTTCGAGCCATTCGTTCGTCTGGTACCGTGGAGAGGAAAGCGTCGAGTTTTGTCTTGAAGACCTCCACATCCGTGTCTTGCAGGTCTCTCAAATGTTTTGGCAGGGCATTGAAGAGCTGAGGTCCTCTGAAACCGAGGCTGCTGCAGTATCTCGTTCTTATGTGAGATGTAGTGGACGGCACCTTTGGCACCATGCAGTGGCGACCCGTGCGGGCATTCCTGTAGTACTTGATGCCAAAGTTCGGCACCAGTCCTTCCAGTATTTTCCATATGTATATTATTACATATCTCTCCCGCCTGCGTTCCAGGGAGTAGAGACCTAGTGCCTTCAATCGCTCCCTGTAGTTCATCTGCTGGACTGTGGCGATCTTTTTTGTATAGTGCCTCTGAATTGCCTCGAGTTCTGCTGTCCGTTTGACACTGTGTGGTGACCACAACTGAGAGCAATAGTCTAAGCGGCTCAGGACAAACGTCTTCCATAGAGTCAACATGAGAGACAGAGAAAGGGAAATTTCCCACGTATTTGAGAACTATGGAAATATTCTAAAAAAATAAAACACTTCATTTAATTTTTCCACAATTTAATTGTTTTTGATGCTTTACTCTAAGTTGAAAAAATCGCAAAGATTGAAACCGGTAGTAAAATGTTCTTCATGATAAGATTATTTTAGCATTTACTACCTTGTCTTATTTTCCTTACACACACGCACACACACACACACACAAACACACACACACACACACACACACACACACACACACACACAAACACACGCACACACATATATATAAATGGAATACGTGTATAGAGAGAAAGAAAGAGGGAGAGTAAGTGAGAAAGAGAGTGATAGAGAGGAAGATCGATAACTATAAATTCACACAATTTGTCATCATTAAATTATCCTACTATTGAAATCCTTTTAATGCCAGCCTTATAATTAGGCCGCAGATAGGCTACCGTTACAGATTTGGATATAGCTGTCATCAATTTTGCTAGAAAACTCTCCTATTTTTTGATGATATCTTTTGAGTAAAGTTGAATAGATTAGGTTTCCAATGTCCCCATGGGCTGCTTTTATGGAGCTGAACTCTGCAATCTAATAGTTTTATTTAATTTAGACGACCTACTATTCATATATGACTTTATAGAATTATCTTGAAAGTGGTGTGATGATCTGATCTTATTGACCGTAATAAGAATGGCAAGACGTAGGAATAATTTGAGTTATACCTAAAAATATTTTTGACCTTAGATTACTATAAGTGCCAATAGAAATATAGTCAATCTGGCCTCAGGCATTTACAGCCACTATAGAAAACCAAACGAAATTATATGTCACAAAAACTCTACTCGTTCGCCTACCATGCAGAATGATCTAACAAGAAACATGAGTAAGACAACTTTAAGAATATCTTCTCATAAAGACAGAAATTGCTTCACAAATAAAATCGAGTACATTCCACTGCACAGAGTCCCTAATGCTAGCAACACCAGAAGGAAACTTATTGGTATAAACTTCTCTTCGGTTTGAATGTCAGACTTAACATTACCCGATATTTTAAAAATTTAGTTAGTAAGTACTTACATGTGCCATACTTGGCATAATATTGTTAATAGTTATAACCATAAAGTATTATACTGCTGCACGGATAATTTAGCCTCTTTATTAGTTAAGATTAACAAGAAGAACTTAGTCCCTTCCCTCACACATGACTCCTCATCTCAGTTCAATTGTCTTAATAAAAGTAAATGTTTTGAACAGTCCTCTAAGGTAGGTCAACAGTTCAATGAAGACTAGGGAAAAAAATATGGCTCAACCTCGTATATAGCGAATTGTAGTAAAACTTAAGTATACAAGTGTATAAGTATAAAAATTAAGTAAGAAGAATATATTAAATAGGTGCTCTACAGGGCACAAATAAAGTGGCACTGATTGTTAGGCGAATGATATTTAAGGACAAGTCACATGCTAAAATAATATCAAGCCTACAAAAGCATTACATAAACATAAAAGTAAATAATTTCTGTTATTATAACCTCCACAAGAACTATAGAGACACTAATGGGTACAATAGATGGGTACAATTAATGCCAAAACCACCGGCCGGTTAATCCTATGAGAAAAGTAACCTTAAGATAAGCATTTTACTTCTTTCTTTAATACCCTGACCTCGCGCCTAACTGCACCCTCTCGTTAATAACTTGTAGTATTCCTTAGTGTTTGTGTGTGTGTGTGTGTGTGTGTGTGTGTGTGTGTTCACACGTGCGTGTGTGTAAAGAGAGCGAGAGAATTCGATGTGCACTTCTATCCCTCTTCCCTCATAACTTCCTGAAAATGCAATTTTTTTAATGAAATTTTCCCGAGAAAGGATTTCGATTATGTAGATTAGAATCATGGTCATCAAATTAAAAAAAAATTTCTTTGCACAGACTGAGAACATTCACCTGCTCAATCCAATTTTGCTTCCTCATAACTCTTTAAAATAAATAACGATTAAAGAAATTTTGCAGAAACGCATTTCCGTAGGTGTAGATTACAATTATTCTGCGTAATTTTTAGAAAAAAATGCAAAAGTTACACAACAATTAGTGGTAACAAATTTGATATCATGGAATAAGAATGATCTGAAACTCACCCTTGTAAATACAAAAAGAAAAAATTCTAAGTATCTTCTCAGCATAATTGCCAAAAATTATGTCTGAAAATTTTCAATTAAAAGGTAATGCATTCAATTAAAAGGTATGCATTCTAAACGGAGTTATAACGAAACAAAATCGGGAGTGGGAAAGGAGACTTAATTTTTTTCAACACAGTTGTAGCTTAGAGCTTGGAAACGAACGTTTGCAAGAATAAATGAATTAAAAAATATTAAATAAAGAAATAAAATATTTAAGCAGTTATACAAATTTTAAAAAATTATGAGGTAATAAAACCGGTGGTAGAGAACAATACCGTACAAACACACACATGCACGTAATATTAAATTATTTTCATTCTTTTGACGAAAAAAAAAAACATTTAAAAAAAACAACTGACAATGTTTTGTTAATGATTGTCATAGCAAAACACTCAGTCAGAGAAAAACAGAAGTTATATCGATGTGTGTGTGTGTGTGTGTGTTTGTATGAACTTTCTGATTTTTTTTCTACTATAATCGTTTCTTTTTGAGCATAAAAATTATTTATCGCAGAATTTACGACAAAAATTTGCAGTTTCATTTTGATCAAAATTCCTGCAACTCCAGTCATTACAAAAATTCTTACTACAACACAGTAATGATAATTTTTTCAAATTTCCTTCATCTATGTTCAACGTTCCCGACTGTTATACGCACGCTTCCTTTCCATTTATCGTTTCAGTTTCCCTCTACCATAGTGACTTTGAGCAAGAAGCACATTTTGTACATTATTTACATTATTTACATTTGACGGATATTTGTCCACGGGCATATGGCGTAGTGGTTAAGAGTGCGGGCTACTAACCCCAATATTCCGAGTTCGATTTCAAGCAGTGACCTGGATAATAATAATAATAATAATAATAATAACGATAACAACAACAACATCGAAAAATACCTAAGGAATGAGAACCCAGGTTCGAAATTTACCCCAAGACACCTGATGAAGGCTGGAGGGTATATCAGCCGAAACAAGATGAGGACAAATATCCGTCAAATGCAAATAATGTAAATAATGTACATAATTCCTCATCTCTTAAATATAGAAGCACATCGAAATGTGTGTGTGTGTGTGTGTGTGCTTGCGTGCGTGCGTAGTCTCCTATCAAGAAAGTGTTTGCTTTTTATATTTTGATAACGTAATGCGTTGTTGTAACGGTCTTATAAAACATTTCAGATAAGAAACCAAAACAGCGCAAAAGAAAGTAACACATTTCTGTAATACCTCTCTAAATTCTAGACCAGGGGTTTTCAAACTTTTTGACTTGCGGACCCCTTTATATTTCAGGCTTTACCTTAGGTAAACGCTTATGAAATTTATATATAAATATTTGCTTAAAATAACATATATTTTTACATTTATTTATTTAACAGTATTTAACAAATAGGTTTATTGTCAATTAAAAGATTTCGATTAAAAAACATATATAAAATCAAATTGCCCATAAAAAGTATTTGCTGTCCACGGACCCCCTGTCTTGTCCTTGCGGACCACAGTTTGAAAACCCCTGTTCTAGACGATCTAATTGATTACTAGTGTTCATGGATTCAAGTGTTAGGAGGGCAACACACAACGGATAGTTTAGTTTACACAGAGTTTCTAAATCTGAAGTCAATAACTTTGTCCTTTTGTCTTCTGTCCTTCCATTTTTGTTCAACAATAAATCACAAGTATGAAATATGTTCTATATATTTGTTTATAAGAAATGGAACGAACATTATTAAATTCAATAAGGTATCCAACTAGATGTAGAAAGTTTATATATTTTATTCACACAATAGAAATTTGGTCCCTGCCTATTCCACGACTGTTATGGAGAAAAAAGTGGGTTAGCAGTCGAACATAAAAAAGCAACATTAAAACAGTGAAATTTGAAAAAAGAATTCAGCGAAGGTGAAAGAAATGGAGATTTGTAGCTGTTTCGATGCATTATTGTCGAAATTGCCATTAAAATATAATTATCTGCCTTCCTTCTTGTGCCCATATGGAAAAAAAGGAATCAGCACGAAGAAGTAAATAATGGAATAGATATACCAGAAAAATGTCATACTGACATAATATGCCTTGGAGCAGTGAATGAGAAAAGAAATCAAAATTGAGATACTTAGGTGTTAGCAAAGGTTACACAAAGAGAGAATAATGCTAAATTTCTCAGAAATCATGCTCCATTAGTAATGCTCAGGGAAATAGAACTCGGTTTACAACGCTTGAAGAAGAAAATAATCCCTAGGTTCGATTACTTAAAAGTCTGAGAGTACAAATACACATGTTACATAAAAAAATTAGAACTATCAATTCAACAGGATTGAAAGTTGACTACGGAAAAGGGCTAAATATAAATTAAAGACTAATATATATATATATATATATATATATATATATATATATATATATATATATATATATATATATATAAAGGGCATTACTACAGAATAATGCCACACACCAGACTTCCCAAATAAACACATTTTAGTACCGAATGCGAGGAAAAGCAACCTTCGAAAGAAATCAACTATGTATCGACCGATTTCACGATTACAAGAATGAAATCTAGTTTCCGCTCGTCAGCATAGTATAGTATCAATATATACAAATAAACAAAATCCTCACCTTACCAAAACGAACACCTTATGTATCCAACAAAGCAAAGGGAATGATGCTTATCTATATACATCTCTGCAAAAAAAGCGGGAATCTTTCTGAGTTGTTCTCGGTACACGTGTTTAAAACGGAATAAAATTCAGCATTAAATATATTCCGGATATATATTTGGTTAATAAAATAAAAAAAGGATAAAAATCTTTTACAAGAATTTTATCAGGAAGCTATATATATATATATATATATATATATATATATATATATATATATATATATATATATATATATATATATATATATATATACATACATATACATATAAGAGACCAAAGTGTACGTACGCCGCCATATGTATATAAAAAGGAATACTCTCCTGTTATTTGTATTTTGTACCATTTCTCTGTGTTTTGCCGTCCTTGTTTTCGTATACATTCGCTGTTTTTTTTCCAAGGAATATAGTGCTCTTAGCTTAGTTTTTCCTTGGGGCTGGCCAGATTGGAGCAATCTCGAGTACAACCAGCTGAAATTGCGAAGATAATCTGGAACTCGACTGAGGAAAAAAAACTCCGAATGACCCATCGTTATTTTTTCTCGTACCTTTTTTGTATCATCTGTCTGGATGTTTTGCGTTCTTGTCCCATTTTTTGATGTCCCTTATATATATATAAACACACACACACCACACACACATATATATGTATGCATATATATATATATATATATATGTGTGTGTGTGTATGTGTGTGTGTTCATATGTATATATATATATATTTATATATATATATATATATATATATATATATATATATATATATATATATATATATATATATATATATATATGTATGTATATATATGTATATATATATATATATTTATTTATTTATTTATGGATTTCAGCCAAGTGGCTGTGGTCATACTGGAGCACCACCGTGATTTTCCGTCTTTATGCTGTGCTCTCTTCACGTCCCTTGTATGACTCTTCTCCTCCACTTGATATAATCCAATCAAGAGTTTTGATGGTATATCTGGTGTATAAGAGAATTTGACATCGTTGCCCTAAACTGTGTCTCATTTCGAGCCATTCGTTCGTCTGGTACCGTGGAGAGGAAAGCGTCGAGTTTTGTCTTGAAGACCTCCAAATCCATGTCTTGCAGGTCTCTCAAATGTTTTGGCAGGGCATTGAAGAGCTGAGGTCCTCTGAAACCGAGGCTGCTGCAGTATCTCGTTCTTATGTGAGATGCAGTGGACGGCACCTTTGGCACCATGCAGTGGCGACCCGTGCGGGCATTCCTATAGTACTTGATGCCAAAGTTTGGCACCAGTCCTTCCAGTATTTTCCATATGTATATTATTACATATCTTTCCTGCCTGCGCTCCATAGAGTAGAGACCTAGTGCCTTCAGTCGCTCCCTGTAGTTCATCTGTTGGACTGCGGCGATCTTTTTTGTATAGTGCCGCTGAATTGCCTCGAGTTCTGCTGTCCGCTTGACACTGTGTGGTGACCACAACTGAGAGCAATAGTCTAGGCGGCTCAGAACAAATGTCTTCCACAGAGTCAACATGACTTTTTGATCCCTTGTACGGATTGTCCTCAGTATCCACCCTGCCAGTTGTCTGCACTTTGCTGTCAACTTGACAATGTGCATGTGAAATGATGCATCACTACACATGTTGATGTATGAAGATAATTTTATAATTTCGTCAAACCGAAAAGTAATTTCGTATAATTGAAAAATAAAAATAGGACTGCAGATGGAAGTGGTCAGGTAACACTTTAAAAGGTATCATAAATAAACGCTCCAACTGGTTAAAACAACTTTATAACATTCCCAGATTATCATTAATTGAACATAAATATACATTAAAACATCAGGGCATCCAATGATAAAATTCAGTAGTATAAAATATACACATATATACGAAGGAAAGGCGATAAAACCTAAAAGGGTAATACGAGTGAAGTCGAATGAAGAAAAATATATGGGTTAAATTAATGCATAATAAAAGCGAGTAAGAATTTAAGGCAATGAAACTAAAATAATATAAATATATTAAAAAAAAATATTGGGCATAGCGGTAACCAGAAAAGAGTCCATTGAAATCCATTCTACGATCGTTTCAAAAGACGTTGCTTCACTTCGTCAATGCAAAATCCATTAAGGAAATCCAATGGCAATGACCTTTTCTCCCGAAGAAAATGTTATTGCCATTGGATTTCCTTAATGGATTTTACGCACATATATATGTCTTACATATACATGCCTGTATATGTATGCAACTATGTGCATGCATCTGTGTATTTTGATGTATATATGTATATTATAGATGGTCTAGTATATATGGGTATATACTGTTGTAAAATATTTATGTAATGCAGCGTGAAAATTTTAATTTTAATTTTAATGTATTAACCGACTTATATTTCGTATATAATTATTTACAATATGTATTTTGAATCTACTCTTCGATTTAAAGTTTTCTTCGATTTTACAATAGGATGAATTTATATTGAATTCATTTATTTTGTTCATTGCATGCTTAAGACCGTTAATTGAAAGGACCAATGAAACAAGTCCATTTTTAAAGGTGTATCCTTTAACGAGTTTTTGATTATATCGTTAGTTCTGTTCCATTTTAACAAAACTGTCCGACGAAAGGGAACGTGAAACTCTGAGTAACAGCTTTTGTTATATTTCTGCTGCTTTTAAATAAAGCATATTACTCTACCGCTGGTATTTGAGTACTCTTTTTTCTACCTTGTTTCACATTTATGTACTTATTCCGGTATATATGTATATATATATATATATATATATATATATATATATATATATATATATATATATATATATATATATATATATATATATATATATATAAACGAAGACATAAGCGCAGATCTGGCTGTGTTGTTAAGAAGCTCGTTTTGTAACCACGTTGTTTCAGTTCCTGTCCCACTGCGCATCATCCCAAGGTAAGTATCTTTTTCTATAGCACCAAGCCGACTGAAGCCTTGTCAGTGAATTTAGTACACGGAAAGTGTGTGGAAGCTCGTTGTATACACACTAACACAAGCACACACACACGTGTATGTGTGTGTGTGTGTGTGTGTGTGTGTGTGTGTGTGTGCGTGCGTGCGTGCGCGCGCGCGTCTATCTGTTTGTCCGCCCCATCGCATGATAACTGATGTTAGTTTTTTTGCATTTCCGTACTTTAGTGGTTCGGCAAAAGCACTCGATAGAATAAGTATCAGACTTTAAAAAATAAGAATTTGGACAGACTTGTCCAATTAAACCCTCCAAAGAGCTGCCGTAACATAACTGCAGTCCAATGACTGAAACAAGTTAAAGATACAAGAAAAATAAAAGATAAAAATGAATATGAGAAAAGATAATGAAACCCAGGTCAGAAAGGCACAACGTTGCAGTAGCACGATATTCATTTTATGCATTGCATTGACGATAAAACTAACTACTTATGGGAAATTAAATAGAACATTCTAGTAGAGAGAAAAATTCACTTGATAAAAAAAAAAAACTACACAATTATTTAATACAAAAACTAAACAAAATAAGAAACGTTAATATGTTAACTTTCACTTCTGTTCATTAACGATTTCACATTTTTAATTTCTTTACTTAGATATTCTTCTGGGTTGACATGCAAGTTGTTGACACAAGCATCCTTATACGAATACTAGAGAATCTCATACAAGCATTCTTGAAAGTGCCAGAAAATGTTAGCTCTCTGCCTTATAGGCAATCCTTTATTCGCCAGCTACTTACATATCATTAGACTGCTTACTCTTTCTTTATCTCCATCGGTTCCTACAACATGATCTCCTTAGAACTTACTATATATCATTACACGTCCTGTATCCTTTATACGCCTATCTCTCTTCAATCAACCATACTTTCCTTAACTTTTCTCCTCTAAATCCAATATTTTCCTGAAAATTATTGGCATAAACGTCATCAAGCGGTCCTTAAGTATCGGTTTTGTAGCTACGAATAAGGCTATCAGCACCAGGTTGATCGAATAAAAAAGACTGAGATATAACTCCTTCAAATTTTGACATAAGGCCAAAAGTTTTAGGGAGACGAGTTAGTCGATTTAATCGACCTCAGTACTCAACTGGCACTTTATTTTATCGACTCTGAATGGATGAAAGCAACGTTAACCTCGATGAGACTGGAACTTAGAACGTAAGGAACCAGCAGAAACGTCACTAAGTATTTTGTCTGAGGTGCTAACGATTCTGCCAATTCATCGCCTTGACACGGATAAATAATATGATAGCAGGTGCATAACATGTGACATCAGGGTCTCGGAAACAATCAATTTACAAATCTTAATCGGAATTTTCAGAGAAATAAAATCACTTTAAACGTATGGCAATATCAGCTAATGATTGCCTTGTGCATACATAAATGATTAATGAATAGCTTCATTTACATATCTAAGCAACACTGTCTCTGATGACAACCGACTTGTAATTTAACATAATAATTACTGCTTCCGTTTTCTTCAGTTAATTGCAGAGCAGTGTGTGACATCGTTCTGGAATAGAAAAAAAAGAGGAAGCACTTAAATTACACTATATATAGAACTATGACTTTGATCTGCGCAGTTTGTACAAGTATATGGATTCATATTTAATTGCATAGTTTATATTCGCTTTAAATTTTGGCACCAGGCCAGCAATTTCGGGGAGGGGAAAGTCGATTACATCGACCCCAGTGTTCAACTCGTACTTACTTTATCGACCCTGAAAGTATGAAAGACAAAGTCGACCCCGGCGTAATTTGAACTTAGAACGTGAAGACGGACAGTATGCCACTAAATATTTTGTCTGGTCTATATGTCTATTAGTATGTCAATTAAAGCACATTCACCGTTTGGGTTACATGATGTCATTCACAGTAACGAGATAATTTTCACTGGATCTACGTCAGGAATTCCGCAGTGTTTATTGAGTTAATAATTGATAAAAGAAGAGGAAGATGGATTTAGTACGAATTTTTATTCAGCACGATGATCGTTTCGACCCATCCTGCATCTGTTCCATAGGGGTAGGATATTGTGCATCTAGTTGTGTTGCATC